>NC_141145.1:99268763-99498763 GCF_053477565.2 Lygodium microphyllum | reverse complement strand
TGACAAAACCAAGGCATGATTCCATGAGGAGTAGGCCTAGCATAATTTGACAGAAAGTCTAAAGCTAGTCACTAACCAACTGCTCTAACACAGCCAAGCTAAAAAGAACTATCAGAGAGGTCATCCTAAGTGGTGGTCTGAACTACCTACCTAACTAAGGACAACTCAACTAGGAGCTCCTACTAGGCGAGAACTCCTATAGCTTGATCAAGAAATAGTTTCTTTTAGCACATTGGGTCTTTTGTCTCTTATTTTCCATACTTAGGCGTATAAAAATGAGGGAACTGAGTGTAGTGACCCAAGGAGAACAGGGCATTGGCCTCAGGTCCTATCTCTGTACCCAAGAACCTACCAAGCCCTTGCAAGGCAACAAAGAATCCTTTTCTAAAGCTCACTTTTATTTTGGGTTCAACCTTCTTGTATTCTTTGTTTTTTCAACTAGATGCCACCCCTCGGAAGACAAGGCATTGGCCCCAAGTCTTGTCTTGTCCCCACAAACCTACCAGGCCTTTGCAAGGCGATAAACAACAGCTCAAGGATTTTTTTTCTTTCATTTTCTATTTTTATATGGGTTAGAACCCCTTTTTACACACCTCTATATATTCATATATTGTCTTTCATATATTTAGGGTTTTGCCTCTTTCCATCATTATTATAGTAGGCTTCTCTAACTACCTCACAACTAATAGGAACTCCTAGAACGGCTGCCTAGCAGGTTAGCAGGACAAGGTCACTAGAATTGCCCTCTAAAACATGTCTTTCAATGCTTGACAATGCCTTGGCAGGAGGCAATGACTACTCAGACCTCTTCCAGACATACAGAGCCTAAACCTCGGACTTCATGCCTCGATTGGTTTGCTGGTCCCCAACAAACAAAAGAAAGTAACCCTTACACACACACATATCATTAATGGCTTAAGGGAAAAGACTCAAAAAGGGGACAAAACCACCTGGAATGGCCACAAGAAGCTCCTTCGTAGCAAAGGCTCCCTCCAGTGACTTCGTCAACCTATATAATGCAATCACTACAACAAAAACCATTAATTGTACCTGCACCAAATAGACATGGGGCCCTCTTGGCCTAAAGAAATAGCACATTGCACTGCAAACTAGCTGGCCCTCTTGGCCTAAAGAAATCAAATATGATGCGTCAAAAACTAATTGGCCCTCTTGGCCTAAAGAAATCAAGCAACCCAGCTCATATAGATCCCTCCTTGGAAGAAGGCAGATATATGAAAATATGCTCCATTCCAAGGGAAAAAATAGGGCTCTCAGCCCTAAAATAAATGCATCAAGTTGTGACCCATACCTCCTGCATATATAGTAAGAGGCATACACATAGCATGTCGTCTGATCAACCTATGGGTCCAAGATAATAATGGTAGATGGGTCTCGGCCACTCTTCACATTACCCATATCAACCATCGCCTACCATATAACGCGTAGTCTGATAACATTCCCCACAAGCAACCTGGTGCACAGATCGGTCGCCGTATGCGCGCGTAGTGAGCGTCAGAAGGTCCCCAAGAACAAAAGAACTCTACTTTTTGCACACAAATCAATGAAGAAAGCTTGTACGACATGAACAAGAGACCAATTGGGTGCAATCTCCCCCCATGCCTTCTGTGAGCGCTCCACAAAGCATGTATTTAATATATTATTCATCTTCAAGCTCAAATAATAGCCCAAATTACAAAATATCACGCTTTAGCTTTTGAGTTTGCTTTTGTGCCAATAAAGAATTAAAGCTAATGGGCGCCCAAGAAGTCAGGTGGTTCCCAAATACAATGTCCAATACAAGTATTTAAATCGTGTGCCCATGGCATACAAAAATAATAAATAAATATCAAACGCTTTGATAAATAAGCGCAACAAAATATAGGCGCCATGCCTAAGATACGCGCCCATCAAAATATTGACGATAACTTGAATACACGCTATCCTCTAATGCTTCCCACTGCCACCGCTGCTTGCTCTACACATCAACTGAAGCATTCACAATTGTTAGAAAAATAATACAATTAAACCGACAAAAGTGAATACCTAGCAGTCTTCAGCTACATAAATAAATTGGTTAGAAATCAATCCTAACCTTAATTTATTACGAGTGCGCACTCTAAACTCATAAACATTTATTAATTTAAATATGTATTTTGCGGAATCGCCTGCTATGGAATCACCCATGTACATATAAAATTAACAAAACGCCCGAAAAGGATAGGCGTCCCCATCGACTTCTCGCACAAAGAATCCACTTTGTGTATGAGCCCCGGTAATAAAATTTTACGGAATCCACCGCAAAACCTCATGGAATCCACCGTGGAATATGTCTCTTGGCATCACAACTAGGTCCCATCTCGTTATCAAGAGCGACATCCAGACTAGGATCACAGTTGAAGAAGAGGTCCTCTTCATAAGCAAAATTAGCTAAGAAATCTGCAAACTGATTCCAATAACGTGGAATGAGCTGAAGAGATACGCTCTCAAATTCATCAAGTAGGGATATAGCAGTTCGACGATATATACGAAGGATGGGATTCCAGACTGTATATGTCCCATTAAGTTGATTTAAGATCAGCTGGGCATCCCCCTTTACTAACAATCACCGAATACCACCTGCCTTGGCAATATTCAGTCCCATAATCAAGGCTTTATACTTTACCATGTTGTTACTGAATCCTGCCCCGATAGAAATAGCTAATTTCATTGAAACCCTAGTTTGGGGATCTCGGATAACTACTCCAACACTCTCTTTTTTATTAGGCCCCCGGGATGCTCCATCAAAGTATAACATGTACGTCCATAATGGGTTTACACAACCAGCCATCAAGAACTCCCCTATTCATAATTATGATAGTCAAAATTCAACATATTTAGAGGATGAACTGATGGCTCCATCCCACCTTCTTCATTAAACTTAACAGGGATGCTTGTCAAAATTTGCAAACAGTGATGGCAGAAAACTTTAATCTCCCACACAAAGGTACTGTCTTCTTGCTCAATCATGTTGTATCCTTTACTCCACTAGATAAGCTTCCCCTAATGATATCTTTGCTCAAGATATGGATGCTCCAAATAAGGAATTAACCGCCCCATCAACTAGTTTAAGCTCTCCTGCAGGTCTCAAATCAACCCTAGCATAGACCTACAATGCATTTAGCACGTTAGCATATTGAGAAATAATAATGTATAATCTTATTAAGATTAACATTATTCTTAAATTCCACTCCTTGTAGATCAGCTAATAAAGTCGTGGACTTATTTTTACCTAACCAAACTATCTTGTAAGGGCCATCCCATCTAGGTTCGAGCTTTCCTGGAAATAGCTCCCTATGTGCATCGTAATATAGAACTAACTGCCCTTTCTTAAAGGTATATTTCTTCACTTTTAGATCATGCAACTGCTTCATCCAATGTTTAGCCACCCCCTAGTGCAACAGACTCTGTAATTTAAGTTCATCCAAGTGAGCTATAGTTGTAAATCACTCAAATAGGGCATCTTCATCACCCAAAGAATGATTGATTGCGAATCTTATGGTTGGTAATTCAATCTCTAAGGGAAAGACACACTCCTCCCCATAAACTAATTTGAATGGGGTGTGGCTAGTGGCTCATTTAAATGTCATGTTATACATCCAAACCGCCACATATAATTTTTTGTCCTAGTCCCACTTCTTTTCGGAGACTATTTTGGATAGGATACCCACAAGCTGCTTATTGGTACTTTCAACTTGTCCATTTGCTTGTAGATTATAGGGGGTCGTCTTATTATGCTTAATTTTCCATGCTTCAGTCAGGCTTTTAATCACCTTGTTCAAAAAATGGGTTCCATGGTCCAATACTATTTCGTTTGGCAGACCAAAATGGCATATGACATGCTCAAGTAGGAAACTAGCAGTCTCTTTTGCATTATCCTACCTCGTCGCCCATGCTTCTAACCACTTTGTAAAGTAATCAGTTGCTACTATAATATATATTTTCTGAGTAGTAGACGACGAGGTAATAGGTCCCACAAAATCGATGCCCCACTTCTCAAATGGAAGGGTAGCCATAATCGGCATAAGTGGACGCTTCCTATTCTCCCTACTATCATGTCTTTGACACGTATCACATCTCTTGACATAGTCAAATGAATCCTGGAAGATAGACGGTGTCAAGTGTTTTTGTGAAAACTGAAAACCCCTAGTCAAACTATAGTTAGGTTTTATTTTTGCTAACTTAGTTGTTTGCGTAACTATTTGTTTTGTTGTTTTCCAATTGGATTTCTTGTGTTTGTTTAGTTTACGATTTGTTTCTGTCATTTTATTTGATTTGTTGAGTGTGAAACTTAATAGCCTTGGCCGAGCTTGGTATTTTTTTGGACAGGATGAAGCTTGTGTTTGTCAATAGCTACTGAACATTGAGGAGCTAGGTATGTTTTCTTGTCGAGACTTTTGCACATCACGAGGATAATGGATTCACGAGTACTTCACGTTACACTTGTTGATGCACTGCACTCGGGGGTCGTCTCCTATTCTTATCATATACTTCCATGCCATGGGTTGGGATTATGCACATTTTGCACCATCATTGAGCACTAGCACGGCATGAGGTCCGCTGCAACTATATGCAGTAAATTTTAGATGCATGTGCACATGAGAGAACACCTGTCATTGAGCAAGCACATTTCTTGCACGCACCATTTGGGATATTCTAGGAACCTCTGGTTGAGTGTGTAAGAAGGTTGGGTGAGTTAGAGGGTCGTGAAGGACGCTACCAATTGTGAGATGGGTTGTTCTTATTTGGTCAACATCTTGAGGACCATCATTTTTTAGAGTGATTGTGAGATTTTGGATAGGTGGAGTGGAGTATATCATATCTTTTTATGAGAATTGAGAGGTAAGGATAAGGAATTTTAAATTAATCAAGAAATTTTGTTTGCATTTTGCATGACGCACGATTACATGTAGATAGACTAGGCACAATTTCTTCAATGCATACATTATTTTTGTGTGTAGCATCGATTGATTTGTTGCATATCATGGATCCAATATTGCATATTTTTCTAAATCATGTAGAGTTCTCTTTCATAGCATATTCTTGCTAGGGCACACTGCATAAAAAATAGGTTCATATCCAGAGAATATTTTGAAGACTCAAGGATCAAAGGAAAAGATCGTACATTTTACATCGTCAGCAAGTATTTCTTGAAGGAAAAGAGGACATGTGTGTTGAAAGTATGTGCAATTACAAGAACAATAGGCCAAGGAAGGGAATAAGTCGTCCAAGATAAAAAATGGAGAAAAATGATACAGTTTATGAATATTAGTATTTTTGTCTATTTTTTATGGATTTTCGTAATTCTACCCACGTGAGAATGTCCGCCAGATGTGTTCTGATCGTTTTGAGTACCTGAACAACTATATTCGGAGTTCAAATGACAAAGTTATGATCCAAACAAGTTGCAAACATGCATAAAGCAAAAAAAAACGAAAATAGTGAAAAGCAGCAGTAGAAAAGCAAAAGTCAGAAGCTGAAAGCAAAAAGCCTAATGTATGTGAGTGTGGATAGAAAACTATATAAGGAGAGGAGATTGAAGAGTTAAGTGCCTTCCCCCTTGATTACAATTGTATTTTGTGAGGGAGCAGAGTGGAGAGTCACATGCTAGAGTGAACTCTTGTCGTGCCAATTTGGAATTTAGAGCTTTTGGGTGTCGAAGCGCCAAGCATCTTGGCTCAAGTTTGTTAAGATACAAGAATATATTTCTCTTGGTTTGTTTTCGAATTATTGGTATTTCCATTGTGTGGTTGTGTGATGCTCTACCTACATACGGGTTTTAAAATTTTTTGAGCTATAAGAGTCATTGTGTATTATCTTGTTTTCATGTGTGGTTTTGGTGTATTGTCGAATATTTGAATTTTTCAAGTTGTATTGTGCATCCAACAAAGTCAATTATGCCAATCGGCACTCCTTGGCATCTCATTACCGGATTGTGAGTAAGGCTTGCTCTTGATCACCGCTCGCGTAACAATGGCCACCAATATCTAGCTCTTAAAGCCTTCTATGCCGTCAACCACTCAGCAAAGTGCCCTCCACAAGCGAAGTTATGACACTCTTCCAATATAAATGGAACCTCGTCAGGCATCACACATCGGCGATAGATATCATCAACACCCTACCGATATAGTGTTCCTGCGATCAGCAAAAATTTCAATGCATGCTTTTAATTTTCCTCTTCTCCGATTTTGATAAAGTAGCTCCAGTCTCTCCCATAGAAAGATAGTGCGTTATACCAGCATACTAGGAGGGAATAGATGCCGTATCAATCTTGAACAAAGTTTCCATATCACTTCCTTCAATCAATACCTCTTTTGGCTCTCCGAAATCCACAAGACACTCTAAAATGCCCTATAGCTTCGGTGGCTTGCTCTTAATCTTGTAATCAAATTCTCGCAAAGTGATTAACCACTTTGCTAAGTGATCAAGTGGTTGTAACTTCTCTTTGAAGCTTTTATTAAGAAAAAAATTGGGAGATACTTCTTTTATCATGAAATTCATGTTTCTTAAAGCTTAAAGAGAGTAGAGGCCTTCTAATTCAAGGGATTTTCAATGGTTCTACTTCCTCATTGGCAACATTGGAGTATGCTTAGTGCAAATGGAGAATTATGAAGCTATGGCATCTATTTTTGAGTTAAGATTTAGGGAAAATAGGGTGAATCTTCAATATTAAGCCTCTCAACCTTCAATATTACTTCCACGCATTCAAGGAGCAAGGATTGATGGTTATTTTTTCAACATTGAGCATTAGAAATCTTATTCGATCATTGGGGAGTATTCAAGTCCTCATTAAGCTATCTAAGAGGTACTCTCAATCAATTCTTGATCTCTCTCATCAAATAATCCAATTGCCAAGCTTTATACATTTGATTGAGAGATTAAAAATTGAGAAATTTCATTAACTTGAGCCCCTTCAATGATCAAATCATCCTATTCACTAGTTGTAATACTTTCTTGAATCAAAACAAATAATTAGAATTCTAGTTTAGCATCAGGGCATTGCATTAAATATCTATTGTAAAGGGTAAGTTAAGCAGTGAGTCACTGTGTGGTAAGACCCTCTCCCTACTCATTTTGTCAATTCCAATTCCATAATATTGCACCATATGGAATGAGATGAATGGATATTTTCAAATATACATATCATGATCATTGATTAGAATAGTATGCCTTTGCTATGCTGAGATTATCACCAAGGAAAAAGGTGGATAGTAGGGGAGATAGTGGGACAATAGAGAGGTGACCCTCCCCCACTAGTAAAGATCTCGAAGGGGTACAACCAAATAACCCAGGGGAATTTTTCCTACCTCCCAATGATTCGGAGCCCATGTAGGGAGTCTTTGATGCCATTTTATCCCTCACATATGTATTGCACATGGAGAATTGAAGATTCAGGCCATGAAGATTCAAGCCCCTTGAAGATCAAAACATGGTAAAAAAGGATCATTATAGGACCCTACAGGGTACTTGGATTATAAATAAAAGTACTACAAGTTTTCCACAAGTCCTATCAACTTCCCATAGGATTTTATCCTTTAGGTGAACCAGTTTTGATTCCACAGGTGGAAACATGGCATTTATAGGTTGAGATAGGGTGAAAGGACTGGATAATTCAGTCACAAAGATTGGATTACATAATTTTTTTTTATAAAATATGTTATAATGTGTTACTACTTATCTCAAAGAGGATGTCATTTTCTTCAATTTGAACAAATTTTTTTAACAAGCAGAGTTTTCTAGCTCAAGTTATAGCTGAATTTACTAACAAGGGGTCTTGTAGGACTATAGTATCGTGGTAGGTCACAAAGAAAAGAAGAAGGTCTAGGATGAATATGCCCAATAAATTAGAGATTCCTTTCTAGAAAACACACCCAAAAAGAGTCTTGAAGACCCTCAATTGCAAGGATAACTTAGCACTCTCAATCATACCATGTGTGAACATGAAAATAGACATGCTCATAGACATGTAGAGCTTTGATAAAAAATTGAGCAAATGATATTGTCCACCGATGAAACAAAGTCTTCTATTGAAAATTTATTGGATAACACAATCCAAATGAAGGCTTCAATAAAAAAATTGGTAGAGTCCAATACACAATTTATGGCTCAATTCTCTTGATGGATGCAAATGCAAATGGGTACTAATGATGCTTGAGAAAAAGTACAATAAAATACTGAGCCATTAGTTCCACTTCAACCACTCAATATTAATATTCAAAGTTAGGGTAGTATTGGATAAAGTGGCATTTCAATTAGTCCAAATGAAGTGAGAGAGACTTCACAAAGAAATGATGACTATTTGGGTAGCATAAATGGTGCTAATCCACAAGTACATGCACTAAATCCTCAAGTTTCTAGGGGGTCCTTTACCATTAGGAAGGTCCAAACCAATTCTCAACCACCTTATAGAAGAGCATCATTACATTTTGGAAGTCCAATACCTACCAAGCATGATCAATCTATTTTATTTTAACAATCTTTTCATGAAAGGGAGTTGAAAAATAAAACAGTTTTAGCAAAGGACAATGGGTAGTTGTATTCACCATTTGACCTAGAGGAATAGATTTCAAAGTTGAAGTCCTATTTCACATATTCCCTAGGACTGATGGCATGATGATCCACTTTATTCTATTACATTTGGAAGGATTTGTGCATACTTGATGGATGCACATTAAGAAGGAGAACATACTAGTGGAGAATTGGGATGCATTTAAGACACCTATGGTTGAGGTTTTTGTTGTTGAGATATCGAGCTCCACTCGTGATATACCAGGGTGACCGTTGTGCATTTATGTCACCGACGTGTCAGTTGCAGATGCGGTTGGTACACCGCCCATGAATAATAGCTACATGACAGCTATCCTTATCTACTCTAGTTCGTGGCTCAGTTAGTATGCCACCTTAGTTAGTTGAGTTTGGTTTGAGACCCATATATAGGGTTCTTCTATTTCTTTGTAAGTGAGTTCTTTTTGGCTTACACAACTAAGAAGAGGAAAACTGTTTTCAGCCTCCACCCTTGTGTGTATTCCCCCATTGTGCAAGCAAGAAAGCTACAAGTGAGACTCCTTCCTTCTCTCCCACAATCTTGACATGGTATCAGAGCCTTGTTCGTGGTAAGGAGCTCAAGAAAGCAAGCCAAGCTCGCGGTGTTCTAGTAAGAGGAGCAGTGTTGCTTTCATTTTCTGTTTTGGGAGCAGATCTCTGTAGGTAGCACAGCCGGAAATTGCAAGAGTGCATTGTCTCAGGTTGAGACGCCCTTCGCAGTGAAGCGAGAGGGCAATATATGCTGCGGGCGAGGGCGACCTTGTTTTTTTGATTTGAGGCCATTTCGGGGCCTGTTTTGGAGGCAGAAGTTTTCTGCACGCACTCAGGAAAAGGCTCAGTTTTATGCTGTGCAGCCACCACTGTTCTACAGGTCGGTGAAAAGTTACTGTAGAAATTGCATCGTATGCTTGTGCGCAGAGACATTGGGAGTTTCAGAATCATCCTTGGTTCCTGTTTATGCAAAATCGTCACTAGGAAGTGACTGTGTGGTCAAATACCACTTTCGCCAGTTTTGCAGATTTGCCCTTGTGAGGGTGAAGCTGTGTTTTTTACAGTGACAGAATTTTTTGCAGTATTCTGTAATGGCATCTGATTCTCTTTCACAGATTATCACTGAAAAGCTTGACAAGAACAACTTCCAGGCATGGAAGTTTAGAATGACAAATTTCCTTATGGGAAAAGGATATTGGGAATTTGTTGCAGGAAATGAAGAAGAACCAATTCTTCCTGATGTTCCCAATCAACAGCAAATGCAGGCATTCAAAGCATGGCATGAGAGAGCCAGGAAAGTTATGTACTGACTGTCTATCAGTATTTCAAACTCTATGATTGTGCATATTCAGGATGCAAGTACGCCAAAGGAGGCATGGGATACTTTGTCAAAAATGTATAGCACAAATATGCAAGCCAGGAAAATGCAGCTCAAGCAAGAGTTGCACAATGTGCAAAGAGAAAGTATGAGCATCAATGACTACCACATGAAGGTGAAGAAGATTGCAGATGCACTTGCTTCCATTGGGTCGCCAGTGGAAGATGATGATTTAGTTTCTGTGACCTTGAATGGTCTAGGAAAGGATTATGCGCAGTTTCGGACATCCATTTCCATCCGTGAAAGATTTCCTGATTTTGAGGAGTTGATTGCTCTTCTAATTTCTGAGGAGCAGAGAAATGGTGGTGCATCTTCTTCAGGAGGAACTTCAAAAGAAGCTGTCTTCTACTCAAATGCTGGAAGAGGTAGAGGCAGAGGTAGAGGAGGCCGATCTGGAGGCCGTGGTAGAAATCAGAATATGCAGCAAAGTCAAGAAAACCAGTCCTATGGAGGAGGACGTGGTAACTCTAGAGGCAGGGGGAGCCAAAGAGGTCGTGGTGGATGGCAAAGAGGTCAAAATGCAAACAGTAATGTTGAATGCTACTACTGTGGTAAAATGGGTCATATGGCTAAAGACTGCTATAAAAAGCAGAATGACATCATGAATGGAAAACTGCAACAAGAGAATTATGCATCTTCTAGTAGACAGGGTGATGACAGAAATGAGCATTTGTTCATGGTGCAGCACATGAACAATTCTGTGACAAGTGTAGAAGAAAGCAATGATGTATGGTATTTTGACTCAGGTGCATCAAACCACATGACAGGTCATGCAGAATGGATGGAGGATGCAAGGAAAATGGAAAAACCAAGATTTGTGGAGACTGGTGATGATACTGCACATCCTATTGTGCAGATTGGAAAAATTCCTTTGTCTATGCAGGATGGGAAAAAGAAATACATGTCCGATGTATTTCATGTCCCGAATATCACCAAGAATCTAGTTTCTGTTGGTCAAATGGTTGAACAGGGCTTGCAGGTCAGATTTAATCCTCATGGATGCTTTGTTGAGGATATGAAAAATAAAGGTCACTTGATAGCAAAAGGAAAGAAGAAGAGCAGAATGTTTACGTTGGATGTAGACATGTCTGAATTGAGTGCAGCAATGTTTGCACATGGGACCGGTGTAGTTGCAGATATTGATATCTGGAATAAACACATTGGTCATGTTAATGTACAGCGACTTAAATCAATGCACGCCCAAAATATTGTTGTAGGATTGCCTAAATTCAAGGTTGCATAAATGGATAAGGTATGTGAAGCCTGTCAGTTTGGAAAACAAGCAAGGAAACCATTTCCTAGACATGTTCAAGAGAGTAAGAAGCCATTGGAATTAATCCACTCTGATGTGTGGACTACTAAAGCTGCATCTCTTGGAGGCTGTCATTATTTTGTCACTTTTATTGATGACTATAGCAGAAAAGTTTGGGTGTATTTTATGAAAAAGAAAAGTGAAGTTTTTGAGCATTTCAAAACTCTTAAAGCTATGGTTGAAAAAGAAACAGGTTTGTAAATAAAATGCCTAAGGTCAGATGGAGGGGGAGAGTACCTCTCAAATGAGTTTGCAAGGTTCTTGCAGGAGCATAGCATAAAGCAGCAATATTCATGCAGTCATACCCCACAGCAAAATGGAATTGCAGAAAGAAAAAACAGACATATTGGAGAGGTATCTCGTGCTATGCTCAATGAAAAAGACCTGCGAGATTTTTATTGGGCTGAAGCAGTTGCTACAGCAGTCTACATAATGAACAGGACTCCCATTGCAGCAATACATGGAATGACTCCAGAGGAGAGGTATACTGGTAGGAAACCAGATATTTCTCATTTGAAAATTTTTGGCTGCATTGCCTATGTACATGTGCCAGATGAGTTGAGATCCAAGTTGGATCCAAAAGCTGAGAAGTGCATCTTTATTAGTTACTCTCTGCAGCAAAAAGGGTATAGATGTTATAACCCTTCTACTCATAAGTTTACAGTGAGCAGAGATGTTGTTTTTGATGAGATGAGTAGCTGGTATAAACCAGTAAATGTGATTGATGATGTAGATGCACAAAATGGTAATGCTGCACAGAATTCACAGCAGCAGTCACAAAATATTAGTGGACCTGGAGCGTCCTCTAGCAGTGGTTCACATTCTTCGCCATGGACAGGCAGATTGAGATCAGGAGAATCTTCTCAAAGCAATGCAGATAGTGGTATGCAAGTATCACGAAAAGGAAAAGAGAAGGTTGATCAGCCCATGTTTGATGTGAATACAGGTCACTCTTATGTGGATGGTGAATCCAGTGGCTCAGAACAGAGCATTGATGATGAGTTGGGTATTCCTTCTATTGTTACACCTGGAGTAAGGAAGACCAGGGATGTTTTGAGAGCACCTGGGAGTGAACCTACTTTGCGCAGGTCAACCAGAGTTAGGTATCCTGTGGATAGGCTGAAATATGATGGATTTACAGCCATTCACTATGCATATATGGTTAAAGTGATACAGGAACCAGAACCCACTTCTTTTGAGCAAGCCATGGGAAAAGAAAAATGCGAGAAAGCCATGGATGAAGAAATGGATGCCTTGGAAGAAAATGCTACATGGGAATTGGTACCTTTGCCTAAAGGTAAGAATGCAATGGGCTGTAAGTGGGTTTATAAGGTGAAGCACAATGCAGATGGTTCTGTGAACAGATACAAGGCAAGATTAGTAGTCAAGGGGTATGGACAAACATATGGCATTGACTATGAAGAAGCATTCAGTCCGGTTGCAAGGATGGCAACCGTAAGAGCAGTCATTGCTATGGCTGCATCAAAGGGATGGTCTTTACATCAGATGGATGTAAAGAATGCCTTCTTGCATGGTGATTTGCAAGAAGAGGTCTATATGGAGCATCCACCAGGTTATGTGCATGCTGTTTATCTTGAGTTTGTTTGCAGATTGAAGAAAGCCTTGTATGGCTTGAAGCAAGAACCTAGAGCATGGTCTGACAAGATAGGACAGTATCTTGTCACTATTGGCTTTCAGATTTCCAAGGTAGATTTCTCACTTTATGTGAGAAAAATAGAGAAAGGTATTATGCTACTTGTCATTTATGTTGATGATTTGATTATGACAGGTGACAATGATGAAGATATCCTTCATGTGAAAATGCTATTGAAGCAGAAGTTTGAGATGAAGGATCTGGGAGAGCTGCGTTATTTCTTGGGCATTGAGGTGATTAGATCACCTAGTGGGATACAGCTCTTGCAGAGGCAGTATGGATTGGACATGCTGTCCAAATATGGGATGACAGACTGTAAGCCTATTTCAGTTCCTTTGGAGCAGAATGTGAAGCTGAGCACAGATGTAGGTGAGCTTCTGGAAGACCCTACTATGTACAGACGCATAGTAGGAAGTTTGATTTATATGACTATTACCAGGCCAGATTTGAGCTATGCTGTTAGATTGGTAAGTCAGTTTATGCAGGCCCCAAGGAAACCGCATTTGGATGCGGCTAGTCACATACTCAGGTATGTGAAGTCCACATTGCAGTATGGACTATTTTATGAGACTGGGGTTCATATACAGTTGCATGGATACACTGATGCTGATTGGGCTGGTAGCATTTCTGATAGACAATCTACCAGTGGATATGTGTTCTCTTTTGGGAGTGCTGCAGTCACTTGGAGCACCAAGAAACAGCCTACAGTTGCTTTGTCCAGCACAGAGGCTGAGTACAGGGGTGCAGCAATGGCTGCATGTGAGGTAGCTTGGTTGCATAAGCTACTTTATGATATGCATCAGCCTACAGATGGGCCAGTTGTCATTTATTGTGACAACATGAGTAGTATACACTTGGCAAATAACCCAGTCTATCATGCTAGAACAAAGCACATTGAGGTGCATTATCACTATGTGCGAGAGAGGGTTTTACTAGGTCTTTTTTATCTAGTTTATGTTAGCACAGAGGATCAGGTAGCTGACATATTTACTAAGGCATTGGGCGCAGAGAAGCTGCGCAAGTTCAGAGACCTGCTTGGTGTGCAGGAATTGGGATTGAGCTCGAGGGGGAGTGTTGAGATATCGAGCTCCACTTGTGATATACCAGGGTGACCGTTGTGCATTTATGTCACCGACGTGTCAGTTGTAGATGTGGTTGGTACACCGCCCATGAATAATAGCTACATGACAGCTATCCTTATCTACTCTAGTTCGTGGCTCAGTTAGTATGCCACCTTAGTTAGTTGAGTTTGGTTTGAGACCCATATATAGGGTTCTTCTATTTCTTTGTAAGTGAGTTCTTTTTGGCTTACACAACTAAGAAGAGGAAAACTGTTTTCAGCCTCCACCCTTGTGTGTATTCCCCCATTGTGCAAGCAAGAAAGCTACAAGTGAGACTCCTTCCTTCTCTCCCACAATCTTGACATTTGTTTCTTCTCTTGAAAAAAAGAAATTGAAATGAAGATAGTACAAATTAGAGAAAAGAATCTCAAATATATGAGAGTAGACAAACCAATTCCTTAACCTCACTATGTATATAGAGAGTATAAGTGATGAAGCCAAACTCCACAAGTATATGTATGGTCTAGAACTTTCATTATCAAGTTGATATTATAGTGCAAAATATCACTACCCTTTTCAAAGCCGTTGAGCTTACAAAAAGGTATGGAAGGAAGTATAGAAGAGAACCTACATTTCAGACTATTTTTGGATAGCCAAGGACTTTTTAAAACAAGGGCAGGTTGACAATGCTTATGGTAGCAATCATGAATCAGGTGGGGGCTCTAGAGTTTCAACTTATCCATCATTTAATGCATCAATGCCCCAAGGTGGGGGATCTAGATTTTCAACTTATCCATCATCAATGCCCTAAGGAAATTTTAGGATAGCAAATAGTCCAAGAGTAGATTATAAAAAAGGGGATAATAAGTCAAAAATACTCCATCCAACATTAATCCAAAGTTTATCCCTATGGACCTATATAAAGAAAGGATGAAAAAAGGCTTGCGTTTCAAATGTGGTGAGCAGTATATAGCTGACCATGTAGCAAAGTATATTTATAAAAATGCAAAAGCCAAGGTCCATAGCATGCTATTTCTTGAAGATTCAAAAAAGGATAATGATGAGAAAAATGCACTTATGCTTGCCATAGAAAACGAGGATATTGAAGAGGATGTTGGGTAAGAATAGTTCTATGATCTTACTAACACTTTTTCTTTTGACCTTGGTGGTAGTATTTCTTTTGATTCAAGAGGGATCAATGATGAGACACATATTGCCACATTTTGTTCCATTTCAAGGGATGCATGGACAAGATCAAGAAGCACAAACACACTTTGTATCCAAGGGAGCATTAATGGAAAAATTTTGATCATCTTGGTTGATAGTGGTAGTACCCATATATTCATTAATAACTATAGACTAATTGATATGTTTTCCTATTGATTTATAGAAGCCTTTCAAAGTCTAAATAGAAAATTGAGATGAAGAAAATAGTAACCAAATGTGTTCTAAGGTGTATATTTAGTTGGCTAAAAACTATGGGCAACAAGTGAACTTAATAGCTTTGGATATGGGCCCCATTGACATTGTGTTAAGTTGTGATTAGCTAATACAATTAGGTAAATTGTTATGGATTTCTCTCAAATGTACCTAGATTTTATTAGTAGTGAACATCTTATACACTTATATGGAATCTATAACAAAACTAATTTTGAGATTATTTTAGCAAAGTAGGCCAAAAAGGAGTTCAATAAAAGTTCCCAAATATTTGCCTTGCATTGTAATAAAGAAGTGCCAAGTTAGCCCAAATAATTGGCCAAGAATTCAGCCATAAAAGTCTTTTGAAAGAGTACAAGATTTATTCCATATACATATAGTATTGCCCCCAAAAGACATGTTGATCATCCAATTGATCGAGAGCATAATTCAAAGCTAGTTAACAAATCACGCTACAAGCTTTCCAAGTGTTAAAGGGAAGAAGAGGCTAAATAGATTAAAGAGTTGTTAGAAATGGGATTTATAGGGCCTAGTTCCTCACCTTACACATCCTTTGGCCTCTTGGTGAAGAAGAAGGATGGATCTTTGGATGTGTATTGATTATAAGTATTTTAATAAGATTACAATGAAGAACAAGTATCCTATTCCTAAGGTGGATGATTTACTTGATGAGCTCAAAGGAGAAAAGTATTTTCCTAAAATAGATTTATGGTGTGGCTACAATTAGATACACATGAGGCAGGGTGATGAAGTTAAGACTACTTTTAGGACAAGTCGTGCATTTTCTAGTCATGCCCTTTAGATTGACAAATTCTTAGGCTACCTTTCAAAGCCTCAGAAGATTTTACATCATTTTCTCCTTAACTTTGTGCTAATGTTCTTTGATCACATACTTATCTACATCAAGACCTTCAAAGATCATTTGGCACATGTGAGGTAGGTATTTCATGTATTGAGATTGCATAGGTTGTTTGAAAAGGATACTAAATGATTATTCAGGGAGACTCAGGTGGAATATTTAGGACACATTGTTAGTGAAAGCGGAATTTAGTCTAACTCAAAGAAGGTGTAGTGTATTAGGGATTGGCCGACACCCACTAACACTACTTTTCTACATGGATTTCTTGGTCTTTCTTAGTTCTACAAGAGATTCATTGACCATTATGCCAGTATTGCATCTGCTCTTATATACAAACTAAAGAAAGAAGCTTTCCTTTGGGGTACTATGGCTGATAGGAGTTTTAATCAGCTAAAAGACTTGCTTACTTCAGCACCCATCCTTGTTTGTCTTGAATTTTCGAAGGAGCTCACTATCTAGTGTGATAATGGTGGTTAGGGTATTAGAGCAGTTTTATTACAGGAGCATGGGTTGACAGCCTTTGAGAGTTGAAAGTAGAATGAAAAAGAGATGACAATGAATGTTTATGACCAATAAATGCTAGCCATTCTTCATGCAATAAAGAACTGGCACCGCTATTTTCATGGTAGAAGATTTAGGGTAAAAAGTGACCATAGAGTTTTTAAATATCTCCTCTCTCAGTCAAATCTCACTCCCACGTAACACAAATAGGTAGCAACATTATAAAATTATGACTTTGATATCACACATACTAAAGGCAAAGATAACATAGTTGTTGATTCCTTATCCAAGATGTGGGCTTACAAGGTTTCAATCATTTCTAAACTTCATAGTGACTGGATAGAGGAGATCCAAGAGGCTTATCTTTTAGATCATGACTTCCAAGAGGCTTATCTTTTAGATCATGACTCCAACCCTATATTTTAGAAATTAAAGCAAGGCATTATAGAAGAGAATTTCCAATTTAGATAAGAAATGGTCTCATATGGAATAATGGTAGGATTGTCATTCCCCATACTACTCCCTTTGCCCAGAAAATCTTCCAAGAGATACATTCCTTGCCTATAGCTAGTTATTTTGGCGTTTTTAATACCTATGATAGGATTGCTAAGAGTTTTTACTATAAGGGTCTTTAGAAGGATGTTAAGACTTTTGTTTCTAGTTGTGTACCATGCCAACAAAACAAGGATAATACATCAAAGCCAAGTGGTCTATTACAACCATTGCCTATCCCTGAAGGCAAATGGATATATAATACCTTGGATTTTATCATTGGCTTACCTATTATTAAGAAAGGGTGGAAAAGCATCTACATGGTGGCAGATATAATCACCAAGGGAGCCCATTTCATCCCTACAAAAGTTTAGTATACATCTTCTCAAGTAGCCAATTAATTCATGGAGCATATCTACAAGTCACATGGGTTACCATAGGTCATAGTGCATGACATGGATGCCAAGTTTATGAGCAAATTTTTGGCAAGCAATATTCAACTCCATGGTTACCAAATTAGCTCCTTTTACACTTACCATCCCTAAGCAGATGGATGGATGAAAGAAGTTGATAAGTGGTTGGAGATTTACTTAAGACACTTGGAAAAGTTTGTCTATAACAATTCCACTAATTCTAGCATAGAAATTTCACCTTTTAAGGCATTATATGGCTACAAGGTACCCCTTCCAAGAGTCACTTTCAATGACAAGATAAACCCTTAGAGTAAAGAGGATCTGGATCACATGTAGGCTCTCCTTCATCAACGTCAAGTAAATTTAAAGAAAGCCCAGGATCAAATGAAGTTATATGCTGATGAGAGAAGATGGAACCTAGAGTTTCAAGAAGGGGATTTAGTACTCTTGAAGGTGCCCAAGTCTCATTATGCTACTCTCAAAGATTGCTTTAGTACTAAAATAGCTCATAGATTTTATGGACCTTATAGGATTTTGAATAAAGTGGGTGACTTGGCATAATATCGAGTGTCACTCCCTTCATCCACTAGGATTCACAATGTCTTCCATGTGAGTCAGTTAAAGCCCTTCATTGAATCTAATGTGGATTATCTTGAGGAGCATTCGCCTATGGATGAGGAGGGTATCATTCAGTATGTACTTGAGGAGGTTATTGGCCAGTCGGACAAGAAGCTTAGGACAAGAACAATCAAATAGTATTTGATCAAATGGAGAGGATTATCCTTGGAGGAAGCTTCTTGGAGATTAGCTTCAATCATGGAAGAGTTCCCTCATCTCAAAGAAGCAATTGTGGCTAAAGATTAGTCAATTGTGGCCCTGTTCTAGCATAGTTAGCATATAGAAATCTCTTTGTTTCAAACCAAATTTTACTTTGTTCTATGGAAATCAACATACAATTTATGTGGCTCAAGACTTTTGAAAAGAGCTCAATTTTGATGCCTACCATGCCCCAATTGGAGCTTTCTACTAAAAGTTATAACATATTTTCTATAACAAGGTACTAGTAAACAATATGTTGTTCTATGTTTGCAGTCTTCATTTGGCTATTGATCTATGATCAAGTGGGATTTTATCCTTCCCCACAAATGTACATATGTTACACTTCATCATACATCCTCTCTTCTTTCCATATTCTTGGAAAATTCATTGATTTATCCCTTGTACTGGCTAAAACACAGTAGTACTCTATTTGCTCTATCCCATACTATGTAATGAGTTCCAATTTTGTTTTGGGGACAAAATCATTTGGGTGGGAGTAGAATGCAAGAAACTAGAATTAATAATATGGAAAAATACTAGCTATACCAGTTGGTATATAAGATGTAAGGGACTTTATTTCTCTTCATCTTCAAGCTTTCTCTTAGCTTCTAATGTTTTGGTCTCTCACTTCTTATCTTTCTCTCTCTACTTTCTGTATTTCTCTCTCCTCACTAGTCTTTCTCTTTCCTCTATACTCTTCTTCTCTCTCTTTTGCAATCATCTCTCTCCTAGCTCATTTCTTTATAGTAAACCACTTGAAATATAATACAAGTCTATTTCTTACTCCATCTCTCTCCTCCAACTTTCATGGTACCACCTTCCTTCATTTCTTGTGTTTCACTATTTTCTTTTAGTATTTCTTACTCCATCTCTCTCCTCCAACTTTCATGGCTACCACCTTCCTTCATTTGAAATATAGTACAAGCCTATTTCTTACTCCATCTCTCTCCTCCAACTTTCATGGCTACCACCTTCCTTCATTTCTTGTGTTTCACTCTTTTCTTTTAGTGTTCCTCTCACCTCTTTCCTTATCTCTATCTTATTACGGTCTTTCTCTCTCCTATCTTTCTCACTCCTGGTTTACTTTATGAGAGAGAGAGAGAGAGAGAGAGAGAGAGAGAGAGAGAGAGAGAACTAATACATGAACTTTGTATACTACCATGGGTGGGGGAAAAGTGAGAGATATCAGAAGAGAGAGAGTGGAGTCCATAGACATATCGATGAGGAGCATGAAGGCAAAGAGTCCTCCCAATAATTGGGAGTATTTATATATACACCAAGGAAGGCAGGTCCAAACGTGCAAGTTGAGGGTGGTTGTGGATGGGTCGATAGGGATGCACAAGGTTGAGGGTGGGATGGAGGGTGCATGAGTGTGGGCATGGTCAAGAACGAAGGGCACATAGGTTGAGGGTGCATGATCACAAGCGCATCACAAGTGGGTGGGTCGGATAGTTGAAGTTTCAGGTGGGCGCGGAGTCATCAAGCACAAATTCCTTGGTTATAGGCAAGCATGGTCAGGCAAGTTCGAGCATGTTGCACGGGTGATCAACATGTGGCAACAACGATCGATCACCTAGGGGGCCACCACATGGCACCCACCCACCACCTAACTTAACTAATAGTATAGATGAGATGAGATGATAGTTTAATGGTTGAATATGTACATGTAGTGTGTACATACTCTAGAAACACCTTCTCTCTCTAGAGAGATGATATTCTTTTTTAATTAAAGATATGAGACGAGATGATATTTAATGGTTGAATATGTGCATGCAACATGTACATGCTCTAAGAACATCCTCAAATGCACATATAGTAAAAAAAAAAAGAGAGGATTGTTTTTTATGAAACAATATTGTAATGGTTGAACTTGTGGATGGAATGTGTGCACATTTTAAAAACACCATAGATATACATAAATTATAAAAGCACACACACCATACATACACATGGACACATGTATACATGCACACATGTGTGCAAACACATACATTCATGTATGCATATATGCATACATGCCCATAGATGCATAAACAAATGAGAGAGAGGGGGGAGGGAGACAAAAAATTTTGATGACAAGGTGAGAGAGAACTATGAAAGAAAGAAGGGAGAATATAAAGGAGAGGAGAGAGAGAATGGATACAAACTTATAAAAGATGCATGTACAAACATACATGTACACATGTGTAGACACATACATCTATACACAAACACATACTTGCACACATACATGCATGCATATACATATGTGCATTCACACATACTTGCACACACACATGCATGCATAGATGTATGTGTCTACGCATGTACACATGTGTGGACACATACATCTATACACAAACACATACTTGCACACATACATGCATGCACACAAATGTGTACACAATATGCACCAATATGAGGTGAAAAAACATGAGAGATAGGGGACTCGAAGGGAGATGAGAGAAAAATGATGAGAGGGAGAGAGAAGTATTGACCCCTTGATGTAAGATGACTTTGGAGGTGCTAGAGAGCATAGCAAGCCCTTGAGCTCATAAATCTTGTGTGACCATGAAAGGAGTGTGATCATATATAGGCTTACCTCTTGACCTTGTAGGGTTAGAAGGACACATTCTAGGTAGGGTAGTTTTGGCCACTCTTGTGGGAGTGATGGGCTTTTTATAGCTATTTTGATTAATATATTATTTCTCAAAAAAATTATCAATGTATTGAAATGCTATGTTAATAAACTCTATGTAATGGATTACTAAAAGCTCGAGGGGTCCACTAGGGTTTATCGTATGGTACCACGTGAGTGTAAGGGAGGGGGGTTATTTAAGGGAAGGAATTTACATTTTATAAGGTAAGGTCCCATAAATAGGGGTAGATAAGGGGTATTTTCATATATTTATTGCATGCAAGTGACATCTCCTTATTACTACTAGTGAATCCCCCGTGACTAAAAGAAAGCACTTTTGTATGTTCACATTATGTGGTAGTGTGCCTTGCTAATTAGATAACTAAGACAAACTTGTTGAGAAAAGTGGAAGTCCTTTGTCCTAATGATTAATAGGACAAACCAAAAGTTCTAGAATAGATATGTGCATGCTTGATTAGCGAGAATGGTTAGAAGAAAAAGTGGATAATATAAAAGGCTAATTGGGAGGGTGGAAGTCTAAAGGAAGCATGCATATATAATATATGAAATTGGATAGCTCATTCTTGTGTATGTTGACTTGTGGACTCCATTCTCTTTCTTCTTCTTTGCCACCATTGCTTGTGAAAGAGTAAGTATGAGATGGGGGAGCACAATTGAGTGTGAGAGAAGGGGAGCTTCTCTCCTTGTCATCTTCTTCATGCTTGTTGCTTATGGGAGTTTGTGTAGTTGAGGCTATTGAAGTTTAGAGTTGGATAGATTGGAGCATTTGAGTCCATAAAGTATCAAGAAGTATCAATTCCATTTCTCCCACCATCCAAACCATAATGGAGAGAGCAACTGCTTTGGTAAGCATCTAGCTCTCTCTCTTGAGGTTGACCTTATTTGGCCACTTGCTTGGGATGAGAAAAACTTTTATTTATTGTCTTTGAAAGAGAATGGACGAAAAGCATTCTAAGTGAGAGATGGGTAGTTGTGAGAGTATGGAGAAGCTCTTGAAGGGATAAGAGCTCCATCCATATTCGATTCGTGTTGAGTTTTTGTGTCCAACAATTTGGTTACTTGTCTTTTGATGTAAAAAAAGAGAGTTACTCTTATTGGCTATATTGTACATAGGATTCTATCACTAGGAAAATCATATGAAGCTAACAGTGAAGAAATTTTTGTAGAGCAACTAGATAGACATTGTAGTTTAGCTATGAATACAAATCAAATGGTTAACATGAACGTGTTACACACACACACACACTCTCTCTCTCTCTCTCTCTCTCTCTCTCTCTCTCTCTCTCTCTCTCTCTCTCTCTCTCTCTCTATGTGCCTTCTCCATTGTTTGAGGCTCTCCTCTCATATACCTGCTTGTTAACTAAAGAGCCTTATACTAATGTAGGAAGATGGTGATTACATTGTATAGTTCATGCACTATTTGGACTTTCATACATTGACATCGATACATAAACTTATGCAGTACTTGTTATTTAATGTGTTAATGTTTTTTAAATTAATCATTCACAACAATTAGTAAACACATGGTGATTTTAAGCCAAGTAATTTCCCTAGTTTAAGTCTTATGTTTGTAGCCACATTAATATGTTTAGCCACTTCTTTTAGCCATACGAAGTTGATGACCTATGATAATAACTAATGTTCACCCATTGGTCTAGATGAGAGCTTGAATGTTACTCCAATTGTACTTTTTGTGAGTTGTGTAAATGGGGTTTGATTCCATATCTAAAGTTGTGGGCCTTCAATCTCATGGGCATGCGTGGTTGCATGCTTGCTTTGCTTAATCCTAGGTTGATATGTATTTTGAGAGAGAGAGAGAGAGAGAGAGAGAGAGAGAGAGAGAGAGAGAGAGAGAGAGAGAGAGAGAGAGAGAGATGCATGTTGTGTGTGCTTAGTTATAAAATGTGCTCATTTTTGTGTCCCACACACACACACACACACACACACACACACACAATGTAGGTATTGATGTGTAAAACTAAGAAAGTATACCATACAATAATAGCTAAAGACAATTCTTGTTTGTAGTTTATACCTAAAGATATAAACTATATCAATATAGATAAGAATAATATACTCTTTAATTATATCTAAAATCAATATACATGGTGCAATGTGAATTTATTATTAACGTCAAATATACCATAGTACTAGTAGTCAACTATTGATAATATGGTTAAGAATAAGTTAATACCATTATAAATGTAGTGAGAAATAATAGAATAACTTTCTATAATGTAGTTGCTAATATGATAGTAATATATTTATAATGATATCAATAGTAAATGAACCAATTTCAATTTTAACTTAACACTTACGGTACCTATCAATTTATGAACATCAGTAACTATATCGCCTTACTGATGTAATTAGTAGTGATCTAGGTCAAGGTAATAATGTATTAATATTAATATATGACATTAATAGGAGAACATTATTAATAACACTTAAGGAGGGAGAGGGAGACATCAAAGAGGCATGGCATAGAGAGAGAGAGAGAGGTCTTTAATTGCCATGTGGAGGCCACTAAGAAGCTCCAAGTAATGATATCATAAGAATAAGATGTGAAGAGAATTGAATGTGTAAGGGGGGGGGATGTGTGAATGAAGAGGGTTTGTGCACACTTTCTTAGAGAAGTCCACTCCGCTTTCCAAGGTTGGCAAAGGCATCTAGGCAAAGCTTGATGTGTGTCATATTGTTTTCTAGTGATCATAAAGGACCATAGAAAAGAAGCCAACATGGCCATGTTGGAGGGGTTAACTAAACTCACAAGAGCACAAGTATAGTGAGAAAATCACGAGTGGACAAGAAAATATTGTTTTCTAGTGTCACTAAGGACCATTAAAGGGAGGCCACCGAGTAAGCCCAGGTTGGAGGGGTTGGATGACTAATTAAACTCAGACATGTTGTTTGAGGAGTGGGATGATTAACTAAACCTAAAAGAGCCCTAGATATTGGGAGAAAATCAAGAGTGGACGAGAAATATTGTTTTCTAGTGATCACAGAGAGGATCAATGAAAAGAAGCGAGCATGCCCATGCTGGAGGGGTTGGATGGCTAATTAAACTCGAACATGCCCTTGTTGTTGGAGAGGTGGGATGAGTAACTGAGCTTAAAAAGAGACCTAGTATCAAGAGAAAATCCCATGTTGGAGGGGTGGGATGACTAATGACATTAGAACATGGCCTTGCTTTGGGGGGGTGATAAACCTGCACTCGTTATGCACTCAACACGGCACAGAAAGGTAACACACCACAGAAAATCCCGTTATAGGGGGGGGGATGATTAATCAAGGTGAAGGATAATGAATTAAAGTAAGGGGGAGAGAGGCTAGTTAGTATCTAGAGAAGATCGAGAGTGGACAAGAGTGTATATAATGTGTGTGCCTCGTGGCCGCCAATAGAGCACAAAGACTATGTATAACGTGTGCCTTGCATCTTAGTCTAGTTGAGCTAACACGGCTCTCCTCCAGAGAATGCAAATGGTTCTGTAAAAGATCCAAAGATGAGCCTTCTGGTTGTTTAATCTCACCAGTCTTTCTGTACAATTTGTTGACTTTGATATGTACCCATTTACCATCATTTATATAATGTGTTTCTATATGGTCACACACACACACACACACACACACACACGTCCTGTCATAAGTATAAGTATGCCTTCCTGCTGGATTTTATGCTCAAAAGCTCTACCATAGGAGCCATCCCATTGCAGTGATTGCACCTTGACCTTTCCACCCTTCTCATCTACTCCCTCAGCCAAGCCATAGCTGCCCCATAGTACATGCTATTCACTCATTCAGCAGAATTCCTACAACGGATCCTCACTCCCCAACACTAGCTGATCCAGCTCAGTACTGCTGCAGACTGCTAGTTGCTCTTTCTCACTAGCTCTTCCCTGCACTCTATCAACAGCTCGCCAATTTGATATGCATCTCTTCTGCACCTCAGATTCATTCTTGAATAATGCCCTCCTGTATGTATTGCACTACCAATCTGTCTGCATCCTTTCTCCAGCCTCCCTGTCCTATATAAGCTCAGTCTTCTTGTACTTAGCTTGTACAGTTTCCTTGTCCTATAAGCTCAATCTCCCCTTAGTATCTATGGTTTGCTCCCTTTAGACCCCAATTTCATCCTCTCTCTTGCCGATTCCTGCTCCTTTGCTCCCATGGAGAGGACATCTATCCCAAAATTCCTTCTCCATGTCCTCAAAGGAAGGTGGATTGTGGTGGTTTTCTCATTCTACATCATGTCATGTGCCGGGGCAACATACATCTTTGGCATCTACTCCACCGCCATCAAGACAGCCCTGCAATATGACCAGACCACCATAGACACACTTAGCTTCTTCAAAGATCTTGGAGCCAATGTGGGCATTGTCTCAGGCTTGCTCAATGAGGTAACCCCTTCTTGGTTTGTGCTAGCTGTGGGTGCAGGCATGAACCTTTTTGGATACCTCATGATATGGATGGCCACAACGCACCGCATCAGCCAGCCGCCCATCTGGCAAATGTACCTGTATATGTGTGTGGGGGCCAATTCACAGACATTTGCCAACACAGGAGTGCTTGTCACTTGTGTGAAGAACTTCCCTCAGAGCAGAGGGGTTGTGTTGGGCCTGCTGAAAGGATTTGTGGGTCTAAGTGGCGCGATTTTTACGCAGCTGTACCTTGCCATTTATGGCCAAGACACTAGAGGTGTTATATTGCTTGTTGGGTGGTTGCCATCTCTTATCTCTCTCCTCTTCATGTTCTTTATCAGGCCCATGAAGCCTGAGATGGACAAGAATGAAGAAAAGCATTTCTTTTCCTTCCTGTATCTGGCTTTGGTACTTGCATTCTTTCTTATGTTGGTCATTGTAGTGGAGAATGTGGTGGGTATTTCTGCTGCTGCATACCAGGCCATGGGTGTATTGACAGTGTTGTTGGTTGTGGCCAACCTATGCATAGGTGTCAAAGCAGAGTATGAAAAATACAAGCAACAGCCAGAGAAAACATCTAATATGCCTCTGGATCATTTGGGAGGGGGACAGGAGCTACTGTCTCATGCAAAGAATGAGCCATCAAAAGAAAAGGAAATGACCGAGTTAGGGCAGAAAACAGCACATACCCATGATATCTCAAACATGGCATCCTCTCGACATGATGACTCAACTAGTCCTGCACCTAGCAAAGATGGGGGAAAGGGTGACATGGAAACCCATGCTGACAGTAACCATCTACAAGGCAACCATACCCATGATAACTCAACTAGTACAGAAGGCAATGGCAAGCAAGAGGGAAAACCTCATATGGACCAACATCCTCTCAGCTCCAACCACCAGCAAAGCCAACATGCTGAAGCATCTACACAAACCAAAAACCAACTGCGGGCCGCCCTCACCGCAGGCATCAAGGTGTTCTACTCCAATTGGCCACAGAGAGGGGACGATTTCACCATTCCCCAAGCCTTGCTCAGCTTAGACATGTGGATCCTCTTCATAGCCACCACAGCTGGAGTAGGGGCCACACTAACAGCCATAGACAACATGGGTCAAATTGGGACGGCTCAGGGGTACTCTCAGATGAGTATAAACACCTTTGTGAGTCTCATTAGCATCTGGAATTTTCTAGGGAGGGTCATAGCTGGATTCTCCTCGGAGTTCCTGCTGCAGCAGTACCACTTCCCGCGCACGCTGGCGCTGAGCGTTGTGCTGGCCTTGGCATGTGTGGGGCACTTGATGATAGCCTTCCCAACACCAGGATCTCTGTACATAGCCTCCATATTGGTGGGCCTATGCTTTGGGGCCCAGTGGCCCTTACTGTTTGCAGTGATATCCGAGCTGTTTGGGCTCAAGTACTATGCAACCTTGTATAATTGTGGGGCAGTGGCAAGCCCCCTAGGGTCATACCTACTGAATGTGAGGGTGGCAGGTTACTTGTATGACAGGGAGGCAAGGAGGCAGCAAGAGAGGATGATAGTGGACAGTGGCAGGCTGACTGCAGCATTTGCACCCTCTCCTGTCAGCACCATAGGCAGCTCTGACTTAAAGTGTACTGGGGCTGAATGCTTCAGAATTACCTTCTTGATCATGACTGGAGTGAGCTTGTTTGGGAGCTTGATCTCTCTCTTCCTTGTAGCCAGGACAAGGAAGTTCTACAGCCAAGACATCTATGCTAGGTTCAGAAAGGAAGGTGATGGTACAGCTACGGTGGATGCCAAGTCACTGCAGCTTTGAATCATGGTACAGCCATGGTGGATGCGAAGTCACTGCAGCTATGAATCATGGTGGCCAATGACAATATGTCTTTCTCTCCAATTGCTGCCTCTTGTGGGCTAACACTATATCAGACTTACACTTAGTGAGGTTGTTGGGGATTGCCAAGAAGCCATCTATCATAATCAGTTGTTATCAGTGTTCGCCTCTCTCTAGACCCGTTCATTATATGCTTATCTTTGAAACCTAAGTACTACAAAACATTCCTTGTACTATAGTTAATCACACGAAATCATATCATAGGGCATTGCAATTTGCAAACAGTACATGAGGTCATATCATAAACCAAGCATCTCTTATAACCCATATGTGATCACATGAGGACATGTACTTAGTAAAGCCACATGCCACTGCAAATGATACAATCAACTATGTTATGACTTGCAATCTCAGCTTCTAACAAGTTTCCTTTGATCACTTTGGTAGACAAAGTAGGTGTGCACCATTACCACCAAGTTCATTATGAATGCCACGACACGTCTTCATCCTTATGCCATGTAATGGCCAAATAAACATGAAAGTTCAAACTATCTAGTTCCATAGAAAATAGGGAAGATACTACTACTGGCCATGCCCACTAACTCAGGCGTTATGTGGTCTGCATGCTTGTAAAGCTCGTGAGACTATGCCTCACTCGCTTTGCAAAAGGATGCATAGCATATACTCTACTTGTAATGAATGCTTTATAAAATCCCACCATATGGCTACTTCATTTTGCTCACCAAACAAGGATGTATGGGAGGCTCTATGGCATAGTGTTGTGTAAAATTCCACCAATTCCAAGAGGCAACAAGTCATAGTAAGAAGTGTAACATAGCTAATTCCCTTTGCTAATTGAAAAAGGATGGACAACGTGCTTGGTATATATTACTACCAATCTCAAAAGGCAATAAAGAAGTATAACAAGATCTCACCAATATTTCTTAGACATGCCTCCTTCACAATCTTATTGTTGCAATTAGCATGATGAATAGAATCATGCGACCAAGAGAACTTTGATAGTACATTTAGAAACTTGAGTATGACTTATCCATCATGAAATTAGAGATACAAGTTGGACACGCAATAAATCATAGTCCAAACAAAATTTTAAGAACATTTGATTTTAGAAGCTAGGGATTTAGTGTTTTCTTCTTACAATCATAACCATAATCATGTGTGTAGAGATGGATTCTAGTGACAGAGTAGACATTCAAGATCTTTCGACAAAAATCAAGAGAGGCTTGCTTATTAAGAAATATACAAGCCATCTATCATAATCGGTTGTTATTAGTGATTGCCCTCTCTCTAGCCTCGTTCATTATATGCTTATCTTTGAAACCTAACTACTACAAAACATTCATTGTACTATAGTTAATCACACGAAATCATATCATAAGGCATTGCAATTTGCAAACAGTACATGAGGTCATATCATAAAACAAGGATCTCTTAGAACCCATATGTGATCACATGAGGACATGTACTTAGTATAGCCACATGCCATTGCAAATGATACAATCATCTATGTTATGACTTGCAATCTCAGCTTCTAACAAGTTTCCTTTGATTACTTTGGTAGACAAAGTAGGTGTGCACCATTATTGCCAAGTTCGTTATGAATGCCAAGACACATCTTCATCCTTATGCCATGTAATGGCCAAATAAACATGAAATTTCAAACTATCTAGTTCCATAGAAAATAAGGAAGATACTACTACCAGCCATACTCACTAACTCATGCGTTATGTGGTTTGCATGCTTGTAAAGCTCATGAGACTACGCCTCACTTGCTTTGCAAAAGGATGCATAGCATATACTCTACTTGTAATGAATGTTTTATAAAATTCCACCATATGGCTACTTCATTTTGCTCACCAAACAAGGATGTATGGGAGGCTCTATGGCATAGTGTTGTTTAAAATTCCACCAATTCCAAGAGGCAATAAGTCATGTAAGAAGTGCAACATAGCTAATTCCCTTTGCTAATTTAAAAGGGATGGACAACGCGCTTGGTATATATTACTACCAATCTCAAAAGGCAATAAAGAAGTATAACAAGATCTCACCAATATTGCTTATATTACTACCAATCTCAAAAGGCAATAAAGAAGTATAACAAGGTCTCACCAATATTGCTTAGACATGCCTCCTTCACAATCTTATTGTTGCAATTAGCATGATATTAACTTAGATAGAATAGAATCGCGTGACCAAGAGAACTTTGGTAGTACATTTAGAAACTTGAGTATGACTTATCCATCATGACATTAGAGATACAAGTTGGACACACAATAAATCATAGTCCAAACAAAATTTTAAGAACATTTGACTTTAGAAGCTAGGCATAAAGTGTTTTCTTCTTACAATCATAACCATAATCATGTGTATAGAGATGGATTCTAGTGACAGTGTAGACATACAAGATCTTTCGACAAAAATCAAGAGAGGCTTGCTTATTAAGAAATATACAAAAGAAATTCTCAATCTCAAGCAAGATATTAGGTTCAATAGTAAAGAAATACAAATATTCTTAATATAACATGAATCAACATAGATCTAGAATCTTCCCTTTGAAGAGAGTAGATGTTGGTGAAGAAAAAGCACTCCTTGGTAAACTTGCGACATACACTTCTAGCTCGATCCACCTAACCATCCCAAGCTATATTCATGTCTATGAAGGATTTCAACCTTAATCACAATCTTGCTCTCAATCTCACTTACAATCTCATTCTCATTCAATCTCAATGTGATGATCACCATATCTTCTTCATGTAGATTTGTGGATTAGTCATGTAGTTCATGTCTTTGTTTCTCTTTTCAAAACAAGTTCAAGACAACCACCAAAAATCTCCATAACTTCACGCTTTAAACAAAGACAACCACCAAAAATCTCCATAACTTCATGCTTTAAACTCGAATTTTTGAACTTGAACATGTGAAGTTAGATAATTTGAGCTTGAACATGCCAATTTTTGAACTTGAACTTTTTGAAAAATAAGCTTTGACGTTAACTCACTCTTTACATTAAGCATATAGGTTAACTCACTCTTTACATCTCTCTTTCTACATTTAAATATAGATAGACTATTAGAATTATTTAAATATCTAATTATCATAGTTAGAGCAAGAGAAAAGTGGAACATTTCAATTGCCAAGACATTGGTAACATCAATGATAAGATCAACTAAATATAAAATTTAAAGACCCATTCTAGATACTTTGACAAAGTTTTTTTTTTTCTCTCTTTAATTCCTTTATGCACAAAAAGATACTCATGTGTGTGTGTGTGTCTCTCTCTCTCTCTCTCTCTCTCTCTCTCTCTCTCTCTCTCTCTCTCTCTCTCTCTCTCTCTCTCTCTCTCTCTCTCTCTCTCTCTCTCTCTCTCTCTCTCTCTCTCTCTCTCCACACACACACACACACACACACACACACAAACTTGCCTAATTGACAACATTTTTGCGAGCAAAGGGAATTTGCTTACCAAAAAAGATGCTTGGTGCACTCTATGCATAATGTTATATAAAATTGATAACCTCATTCATTAGATGCTTACCTTTCAAACCTAATTATTACAAAATATATCATTAGAAGGGCCACATGCCATTGCAAATAAAACTCTAACTTGCAAGCTCACATTCTAAAAAATTCCCTTCCAGTACTTTTGGTAGACAAAGGAAATATGTTGTTATTACCTGTATTATTCATGCCAGACCTTCATCCTTATGTTGTGAAATGGAAACATAAATATCAAAGCTCAAACTACCTAGTTCTATGGAAAATAGTAATATGTTATTCATAATGATTATCTTTGAAACCTAAGTTCTACAGCCAAGACATCTATGCTAGGTTCAGAAAGGAAGGTGATGGTACAGCCATGGTGGATGCAAAGTCACTGCAGCTTTGAATCATGGTACAGCCATGGTGGATGCGAAGTAAATGTAGCTATGAATCATGGTGGCCAATGACAATATGTCTCTCTCTCCAATTGCTGCCTCTTGTGGGCTAACAACTATCTAGTTCCATAGAAAATAGGGAAGATACTACTACTGGCCATGCCCACTAACTCACGCGTTACGTGGTCTGCATGCTTGTAAAGCTCATGAGACTACGCCTCACTCGCTTTGCAAAAGGATGCATAGCATATACTCTACTTGTAATGAATGTTTTATAAAATCCCACCATATGGCTACTTCATTTTGCTCACCAAACAAGGATGTATGGGAGGCTCTATGGCATAGTGTTGTGTAAAATTCCACCAATTCCAAGAGGCAATAAGTCATGTAAGAAGTGCAACATAGCTAATTCTCTTTGCTAATTTAAAAGGGATGGACAACACGCTTGGTATATATTACTACCAATCTCAAAAGGCAATAAAGAAGTATAACAAGATCTCACCAATATTTCTTAGACATGCCTCCTTCACAATCTTATTGTTGCAATTAGCATGATATTAACTTAGATAGAATAGAATCGCGTGACCAAGAGAACTTTGGTAGTGCTTTTAGAAACTTCAGTATGACTTATCCATCACGACATTAGAGATACAAGTTGGACACATAATAAATCATAGTCCAAACAAAATTTTAAGAACATTTGACTTTAGAAGCTAGGCATTTAGTGTTTTCTTCTTACAATCATAACCATAATCATGTGTATAGAGATGGACTCTAGTGACAGAGTAGACATACAAGATCTTTCGACAAAAATCAAGAGAGGCTTGCTTATTAAGAAATATACAAAAGAAATTCTCAATCTCAAGCAAGATATTAGGTTCAATAGTAAAGAAATACAAATATTCTTAATATAACATGAATCAACATAGATCTAGAAATATACAAAAGAAATTCTCAATCTCAAGGAAGATATTAGGTTCAATAGTAAAGAAATACAAATATTCTTAATATAACATGAATCAACATAGATCTAGAATCTTCCCTTTGAAGAGAGTAGATGTTGGTGAAGAAAAAACACTCCTTGGTAAACTTGCGACATACACTTCTAGCTCGATTCACCTAACCATCCCAAGCTATATATCATGTCTATGAAGGATTTCAATCGCGATCACAATCTTGCTCTCAATCTCACTCACAATCTCATTCTCATTCAATCTCAATTTGATGATCACCATATATTCTTCATGTAGATTTGTGGATTTGTCATGTAGTTCATGTCTTTTTTTCTCTTTTCAAAACAAGTTCAAGACAACCACCAAAAATCTCCATAACTTCATGCTTTAAACAAAGACAACCACCAAAAATCTCCATAACTTCATGCTTTAAACTCGAATTTTTGAACTTGAACATGTGAAGTTAGATAATTTGAGCTTGAACATGAGAATTTTTTAACTTGAACTTTTTGAAAAATAAGCTTTGATGTTAACTCACACTTTACATTAAGCATATAAGTTAACTCACTCTTTACATCTCTCTTTCTACATTTAAATATAGATAGACTATTATAATTATTTAAATATCTAATTATCATAGTTAGAGCAAGAGAAAAGTGGAACATTTCAATTGCCAAGACATTGGTAACATCAATGATAAGATCAACTAAATATAAAATTTAAAGACCCATTCTAGATACTTTGACAAAGTTTTCTTTGTTTTCTCTCTTTAATTCCTTTATGCACAAAAAGATACTCATGTGTGTCTCTCTCTCTCTCTCTCTCTCTCTCTCTCTCTCTCCCCACACACACACACACTCACTTGCCTAATTGACAACATTTTTGCGAGCCAAGGGAATTTGCTTACCAAAAAAGATGCTTGGTGCACTCTATGCATAATGTTATATAAAATTGATAACCTCATTCATTACATGCTTACCTTTGAAACCTAACTATTACAAAATATATCATTAGGAGGGCCACATGCCATTGTAAATAAAACTCTAACTTGCAAGCTCACATTCTAAAAAATTCCATTCCAGTACTTTTGGTAGACAAAGGAAATATGTTGTTATTACCTGTATTATTCATGCCAGACCTTCATCCTTATGTCGTGAAATGGAAAAATAAATATCAAAGCTCAAACTACCTAGTTCTATGGAAAATAGTAATATGTTATTCATAATGATTAGGTATGCTTTCATGTGTCTCTCATGGGCTAAAAATAGATTTCCATTTCAAGAGGTATCTCATCTCTATGTACTTTTTGTTATAGTCGATAAGTTCAAGGTGGTCACTATTATAGTAATTACTATAACATCCGCAACTCAGTGTAATCAAGTCACATGCAAGGTTTCACTTGGAACTTAGCATCCCATAAAGAATAGTGTTTCTCTAACCTTGTTAGATTGATGCCTTGATACTTGACAAGAAAATGAACTATTTCTAATATGAAAAATATTGTAATGATATTAACTAAAATACTTACGATGCATGCGATTTTATTACAATGGTCTCTTGGAAATGGGTTAAGCTCATAGAAATAAAGCTAGGATAACATCCTTCTTTAAAACATGGATGGCCAAAATTACCACAACCTTACCTTCTCAAAATTTCCTAGGAAAGATTGCATCCTTGCGACTCTAGTAATAATTCTTAGGTGACTTTCCCTATGAATTCTAAATAGGTTCCAACATTAAAGCCTTTGACTTTCAACCTAAGCTAGGGTCAACATTTTGGAAGGATCTCACAACTTGAAAATTCTAAACAGTGAGAAATACTCCCTATTGCTTATTTAGCTTTCCAAAGTGTCTTTTAACTTCTCTCACTTTAGGAATCTTCATTTTCTTTTGTTTTTGAAAGAACATTGAGACGTATTAACAATGATGATAATAACACATCCCAAAATAGAAGGCTTTCTCATGCAAAGAACCCCTTTGAGGAACTTGTAAAGTCTACCTTCTCTTTTCTCATTTTTTATGCTTTTTCTTAGTCTTAGAACAAACATAGATAAAATTTGTTGAAAACCCCACAATGCTGAAAAAACATGCACATTAAATTCATAAGGAGATTTTGATCATTCCTTGCATAGGAATATCTGTGGAACTTAAGTAATTTCTCACAATTTTGTAGGTGTGTATATATGTATTTAAAACTTATAACTAGGAAATTATAGTGTTCCCTATACACATTTAGGGAATTATAGATGTCAAAGAGAGTTCTCTACATTCTCCTAAAATTTCCTCATAGAAGAAATTATAGGACTTTAAGATTTGATCTATGTATGTGTCTTCTATCTTGTAAATAACTAGGGCATTACATTCCCCATGTACAAATTGTAGGGAATTATAAGTCTACACATATGGGGCTTATGTGGAACACATAGACTCTTAATCTTTGAAGAGTTTCCTTCTCTTAATGATGTTATGCTACCTCTCACATAGCCAACTCATACTCTATGCCTCTCCACTCAATCCCCATGAATGCAAGGAAGCATAAATAATTTAAATGTTGTAGCACACTCACCAACTCACCTATTTCGTTGTAGTCTCGCTATTGAAAGGAAGCTTAAGGGTCTCATGATTTGAACATGGCTCACTCAAGCTCTCAAGCCATTGAATCACAACAAATGTGCTTCACTCCATGGTAGCTAAGAAAAAAGAAGAGAAATAGAGGAGAAGAAGTCTCTCCTTTGTGGTCCCTCACTCTCTCATTCTCTCTCAAGTAAGAAATAGAGCCAAATACAATAGGTGGTTTGCAATGAGAGGAAGAATATAAGAGAAGGATTCACCCTCTTAGTCTCTTAAATCCACATACTCACTCCCACACTCTCATTCTAAATCTTAGCTATGGTGGAAGCAAGAAGGTAGAGAAGGAAGTAAGATCTCAAAAGTTTGCATATGTAAGAGTGAGATATTCTATTCATTTAGCACATTATATATATGCAATTTCTCAAATAGTGATCTCAACCCTTGTCTTCTCTCAAGTCTAATCATCTCCCTTTTAAAATTTACATGCATATGGCTTTCTAGATTTGACATGATGGACTTGTTGATGGATCTACATGTTTTGTGGGTGTTTTGTGCTATATACGAATAAAAATCGACCATAACATAGCTATGACTCTAAGAAACATGTATTACAATATGCATGAGAGTGAGCCCAAAAATCACTTTTAATAAGAATTCTAATAGAAATACACTTCAATAGGATAACATAGAATCTAATGATCTAAAATGAATGTCATGCTTACAAATTCATGGTGTCTGCATTTTCTAATATTTTCCAAAAAAAATTATTATATCCATTTCTAACACCCTTTGTGTTTCAACTAGCTTCAATCCTTTCTTACAAACTACTAACTAAACTTTATTGCCTCCTTTAATCATCTTTTGACTACTTTTATTTGTCCTTTGATCATCCTTTGATTTGTCCTTTTTAAAGAAATCTTGGTATCTCTTGTTGCATGTCAAGGAGAGGACTGGGGAGAGAGAAAGAGGAGAGAGAAGACTGCAAAAGAGAGAGAAGAAGAAGTGCAAAAGTGAGAGAAAGAGAGTGATGAGGAGAGAGAAAGACTAGAAATGGAGAGAGAAATACTAGAAAGAAGAAGAGAGATGGTTGGAAGCCATGAAAGGATAGGACAAGCTAGAGAGAGAAGAAGGACAAAGATGCATTATTGTGTAAAAAATAATTAATTGTACATGTGGCATTTTCCCCTTTTATATGTCCCTATTTCAGTTCTTTACATTCCATCCCCACTCAGATGTTTTTGTCCTAAAAAACAAAATAGGACATATTATAAATTGCCAAGTGGTGGAAAGGAGCAGGGTACTCTGCATGGACCAAAATAAAATGGCCTAATCTTCAACGATTCATGAAATAAGTACAATTAGAGGGCTGAGAATCAAGTACAAAGCATTGACAACCATTGGGAAATATGAAAATGAATTCTTGGACCAAAAGGTTACCATTAAGAGCTCCTCCTAGATGGAGACTCCGTGTTGTCCATTGCAAACAATGTTGTACTAAATTTGTAATAACTTTGGATGGGCTGATCTGAATCAAACATGCTATAGCTCTAGATGAAGCTCTCATTAAGTACTTTCAGCCCATACAACTCACACATCTGTGTCATTAATAGAACATTAAATCTGGTCCAAAAGAGAGATCTCTTCTGCAGTGAAACAAAGCCTACTAGTTAGCATGATAGTTGTCTCAAAATTCTTGAAGATAAGGACATCATTCCCAACGTAATGTTGGTCCATGCAAAGAGTTAAGACCAGCCCTTAACCTCCTAGGTCAAAAGGAAAGGTAATATCCCATCCATGCATCATGATCACCAAATAAGAGATATCATCACTCATGAGATAATATGCATGTACGAATGAATCCACAAAAGCATAAGCGACCGAATCAAATAGAAGCCCATGGTCATGGTCTTCAGCAATTGAATAGAAGAGAAGCCCATGGTCATGGTGTTCAACAACTGAATCTTTATAGGCTGCAACTGTAAACCCTTTATCTTCCTTTGGATCATCATCAAAATTGTCTTCAACATGACTCTTTATCCTCTTCATTTGAATATTCAAGTACCACAAATATCCTTGCATTCTTTGCTTTGCAGATGTCTTGATGATTAGAATACATTGGTTCAACACATCTATAGCATAACCCTTGAGCATGCAACTCTCTGATTTGATCGCTGGTTAATTGTGGAGCTTTACGGGTTGTAGACCCAATGTTGCCCATATCATCACTATATAGATCAACAATAGAATAATCATACTACTATCCATGGTACTCATGAGAAACATATGACTGAGAAGTACGAGAATGATGTCCATGGTACTCATGAGAAGCATATGGCTGGGAAGTACATGAATGCTACTCATAGTCATATTGCTGTCCATATAGATATTGGTGTCCATGAGAGAGTTGAAATACTGCATCAACCATGGCAATCGATACAACCAACATATACTTGTCATATATATGTGCTAAAGCCTCTTGCAAAACAACATTACCATAAAGATTGATAAGAGCTTCCAAGATGCATGGTTGTACCAATTGATCCACATGAGATGTCAAATGTTTGACAAGTGCTCATTCTATCCAGACGGCATCTATCACTTTAGCTGCCATCGTGGTTGCATCAAACTCCATAATTGCATATGCCAACACATCAATCATGTCAAGCATGTGATCAACTAACTTGCTGAATTCCAATGCTCTTATGATGCTCATAATATTTTGCTACTAGATGCCACTTGCCTCCTATAAGACACTTTAGAGTCAATATTTCCTTGTGGTACATGATAGGGATCAAAACCATGTGAGCAATACTCTTGATGAGGCATCTCATGCATCATAATCCACTACATATGATTGTTGGTTCAAAACTCAAAAAATTAATTGTGCTAGCTAAGGAGATGTCTACCCCTTCCAAAAACAAAAGGTTGATAGCAATTATTCCGCAATTATTGAAGGGTCAACTCCAAAATATGCAAGTTCTAATGGTCATTCTGTAGTAACATTGAAAACACTGTCACAACTCTATAGAAACAGAATTTGTATACTTTTTCATTAATTTGTCTATATAATGATTTATTAAATTTATTTCCTTTGCACTAATTAGATATAAAGAAAAGTGCATTGGAGCTGGCCCCATTGATGAGTGGTCACAGGTTATGGTGGACCCACGCGGTGGGTTAGAGAAAAGATAGTTCACACTTCCACCTATATGGCCCGATTGGGCGCTTGTGACTAGAACTCACGCATATTAGGGTTAGACTCGCACACAGAAAGGATTGATGCCTTGAAGTGTGGGCTAGATCCACCAGAATAGACAGTTACAATCAACAAGATGGCATGATCATGAAATGCTTGTATAATGTGCATGTGTGGGCTGAAAGCTTGAAATGCACATTTCTTTGCATAGGAAAGTCATATGAAGATTCTGATACCGTTTTTGCGATGTACACGGAAAAAGCTTTCATATGACACCCATATTGGGGGGTCCCTAAATTTTAGGAGGTCCCTAAATTTTAGGAGCCTCGAATTAGCCTAAAAATGCTAGTCCTAAAAAATAGGGATGTCATTCTAAAAATAGTAAGTTTTGTACTTTGACTGTGCTTACTAAATTTGGTTGTTTCTATTCTTGACAGTATTCAACCCAAAAAGAAAGGCCATAGAGAAGAGACAAGTGTGTCAAAACACTTGTCACACAAGTTTCCAAGTGTCCCACCACTTGTCACATCTCATGACATGTGGCTGGACACTTGTCTTGTGCTACTTCACTTTCCCCTTTTGTACTAGCTCTCCCCTCTCCTATAAATAAGAGCTCGTTTTTCTTCATTCAGCATCATTTTTCTTTGTTGTAAACTTATGTACATCACCCATAGATAGCCAAAAACTGGCCCCATCCATCCCCATCATCATCCCCCACTTCTCCATTATCAAATTCCTCCATATTTCCTCTTTTATCACTGTTGTTTTACAGGACAGCAAGCCTATAAATTCATTACATCACCTCCTTCTCGAGCTCTTTCTTCCATTTTAGCAACAAGAAGCAAGCCCTATCCATGTACTGCTGATCAACGATGGAGAAAGGCTGATTTCCCCTCTTTCTTCTCTCATACTGTAAAGAAATCAGTTCTTATCATTGCATAATAGATAATGCATGTGTGTTTGTACATCTTTGCATGATCTTGTGAGAGTGAGAATTACTTCTCCTCACTCTCAGGTTGATTGTAACTGAGCTCTTCCCTAAGGGACTTGGGTTGAGCAGAAATACATTCCTTCGGGGGGGGGGGGGGGGGGGGGGGGGTTGCCCATCTTCAACCCTCAATCTTGTTTCCATTACTTTTACATTTTCATGGCTGTAATTTTGTGAGTAATTTTCATTTTCAGCTTTAAGTGTTCATTCTCTTTTATATTAAATCTAAAAAACAAGCGAATATCATAATTGTTAAGCATACTACGTTGTTCGAGGCGTTTACAAACACCATATGCAACTACCAGTCTATCCTTTTCTTCATTGAGAAAAAAGCTTTGTCTTCAACTAGCTGAGATTAGCAACAAGGCCTTGGCTACGGAAATATCTCTTCTTGTTTCCTAAAGGAAACCTGATCACAAAATTGTAATCTAGCCTGCTTGAGCACAAGCTCTTTGACCGATTTAAGAGATCTGCCCTCAAACTAGAAGGTTTTGGATGGCATGCCTTCAAAGAGCAAAAATCATATGTTTCCAAAACCCATTCACAGCATCAAAGTTAACTCATGTACATTTCTCATGTTAATACAGTGGTTTTAGCAACCAACGCATTTGTAGTTGAATATGATCAATGCCCTTGATTCACAGCTCCAACTGGCCATGCATTCTGGAAGCTTTGAAGCATAATTTTGACCATACGAATGTTGCAGGAATTCCTTGATGACAGTAATCTAGTCAAAAATTACTCCAGTTATTAAGCTATATCGAATATTTTGCTTTGGTCTCAGCATCAGCAATGAATGGCTTGAATGAACTGCCTAATTTGTCATCTATTAATTTTGAACTTTTAAAGCATCCTTTAAAGGAGGATTCCACTGCCACTTTTAAAATGCAATGCCAACAACCTAAAAGGGAGAGTGCACTACTAGTAGATGAGTATTCAAGGCACCTCGCTCACCCTTCCCCATGCATACATTGTAGAAGCGCATTCCGTTTTTTTCATTGGAGTTCTAGCCTTGAAGCTTCACAACTAAGAGGATATGCACTTGCTTTTCGCACTGGTCTTGCTAGCATTGGAATGTCCAATTGTCTGAACTATGTAGTAAATATTGGTAGTTTAGGAGAGAGTAGATTAGGTTCAATCAAAAGAGAAGTTTTATGAGAAATTCTTCAATAGGTTGAAGAATCTAGGAAGGCCAACAATGACACAGATGAGGTGCTGGTCAAACTTTCATCCCGGGGGGTCCACTAGGGTTTATCGTATGGTACCACGTGAGTGTAAGGAGGGGGGTTATTTAAGGGAAGGAAGGTACATTTTATAAGGTAAGGTCCCTTAAATAGGGGGTAGATAATGGGTATTTTCATATATTTCTTGCACTTAGGTGACGTCTCCTTATTACTACTAGTGAGTCCCCCATGCTTTCATCTGAGGATAAATGTTGTTCCCCTATATTTGAAAACTCAAGAGTTTGCATTCAAGTACAGAATTCTATTCTCAAGAGGAAGATAAAGAAATTTTGCATATTCAAATTCTACATATTTTGTTGCAAACTCTTCATGACCTGTAGATTTAGGTGCTACATTACACCTAGTAGCTCTAGCATCTTTTGCCTAACTTCTTGCATCAAATGGCATCTCTGTGTTAATTTTGACAACACTAATTCGAGCAACAACCATGAAACCTTGAATCAAATAAAGTTTTTGCAATGATACTGGGGATAGTCGTTCATATGGAAATGTAACATCCCTAAAACGATTGTTGCCCCTAGCAACACCAATACTCACAAGAAATCTTGTATCAGATGACGTTTCTGCAATGATGCTGACATCCCTTTGGCAACAGGGTCAATACTTATTCTCAATGGAAATGGAGCAGATGTTGCCAAACATGCAATTCTTCCTGTTGTTCCTTCAAAGAGGATGCCTATTACTTTCAGAAAGATGGATCCATCAAAAGTACAAGACGGTTTTAGACCTGATCAAGAGTTGTTAAAAAGAACCAAGCCTTTCAGTGAGTTTAAGCAATACGGAGCCATTCCAGTTTCTCCGCATAGTGTTTCCAAGGCTCCTCATGAGGACAGCTAGATTGTCCATGTGCTCGTTCTTAGTTGTCACACCCACATCTGACATTTCTTAAGATGGAAAAAAAATCCAAACAAAGATCTAAGAGAGCTGGATAGTTCTTCTCTTATACAATCAATTTGCAGATGCTGTACTGAAATCACCTAAGCTTGATTCTGAGAAGTACATAGATTTTTTTGTTTGATCAATGTCATTTAGTAGTGTGGCTAATCTAGTCTCTCCATAAAGAGCCGAACTCTACAATGACAAGACATTTCAAAATGCATTGAATTCACCATTTGAGTACTTCATTAATCTCAATGCAAGGTCTCCTGAATCATGTTACCCTCCTTATGCTTGCCATCTCCTTGTTCTAACACTAGTTGCTTGTCAATAACATGCCGTGCTAAATGCTACCTGGGACCTGCTTTGGGGATACTTGGAGCACATGTGGATGGTATGGATTTTTTGAAGGCCAGAGATGTAGCACATGAAGCTATTGCTAAAGTAAGACAAGAAGATGGACCAATGCTTGTTGAGTGTGAGTCTTATCAAATCATAGACCATGGCAGATCTCGATGAACTTCAAAAGCCAACACAAAAAGCCCACTATGTAGCAAGAGATCCCTTTCCTTGAGATGATTTCCACCAAATTTGAGAGTTTTGACTTCAAAGCACATGCTTGTACTAAATTTTTTAGATGTTTCCACTTCTAATGACTATCTAACTACAGACCTGGCACAACAGATAGGTATATATCTGGATGCTCTACCAGAAGCTCATGAAGCCTGGAGCAAACTTTAAGTGTCAAGTGTGTTTCAACACCCATAGCATCTGTAGGTAAAAGTAATAGACCTTCAAATGCCTTGGATCAATGGATGCAAGAGACATCTTAGATAGGCAAATTTGCATTTGAAATGTCACCATCCAATAACTTTCTAATTGTAAAGAAGGAAAAATAATTGTAAGGAGAGGTTGTTGAAAACACCATAAATACTGAAAAGAAACCTTGAAGAAGAAGAAAATTTTGCTCCCTTAAGCCTCTTCAAAGCCTTCAATAATGGTGCTCCACTTGTTGAGAATGAAGAGTAGAGAAAGATTTAAACATAAAATTGTTAGAATATCAAGCTTCCGTCAGCCTGTCTTTATGTGTGTGACCAACATTAGTTGGATACAGTTGTACACGTGTGTGAAATTTAATAAGTCGGTGTAGTCAGTGACTTAACCACAGTTAGTCTTGGTTAGTCATACCTATGTGTGTAAGTCTTCTTTAGTTAGTATGATGGAAGAATAATGGAAGAAGAACAACAATGAGCTGATGCTCATCTTCTGCTCCACTCTCTCTCTCCCTCCCTTCCAACATGGTATCAGAGCCTGAACGCCCTTGACGGCTTGGCAGTGGCCATTTGACATCAAGACATCAGATCTAAAGAAACCCTCATTAAAGGAGACGGTGCATGCAACCCGTTTTTTTTTGCAGAAGCTATATCTTGCTACAGAAATGAATTTTGGAGAAACGGCCTACATTGTCTGACCGTTTCGACGTGGTCTACAACTTTGCGGCTCTAGCTCTACTGTGTCATTCCTACTCTTATATCTCTAAAGGCCATTGTAGGGCTAGTAGGAAAATTGGAGGCACTCTTTCCTAATGTGTTGTGCCATGAGGACCCAAGGAGCAAGGCTACTACTAGATGAGCCTCATGAAAGCCCACATCAAAGAGCAAGGAGGGCATGCCAAAATCCCCCCAAAGCATCAACAAGGATTTGACACCATCAACAAAGCATGAGGTGTAGAAAAAAAGCAATCCCAACACAAGGGCAAGTGCTAAGCACTACACGTCAGTTGAGCTTAACCCGAGACCAAGTCAATTAGCAAGCCAGGAGGTGACTGGAGAGAATGATCAATCCATCTTTTACTTTTCATGCAAGCATGTATGCAATTTCTAATCAATCTTGTTGGCCAGTGAATATGGAATGTTTTCTGGTTAAATTGCATACACATGCTAAATCTTGATGAAGGCTGGTGTTTGGTTTGATTGAAGATTATGCACATGTTGTGATTGTTATGCACATGTTGATGAAGGATGGTGTTTGGTTTGATTGAAGATTATGCACATATTTTGAAATGATTTAAACTATCATGTTTTGATCTTAAGTATGTACTTTTGCATGATGTGAAATTCTAGATATACATAACCAAATTAGGCATATTCCTAATTTACATGATATTTGAATGCAACTAAGCATATAAGAGTGTATGCAATCCACTACAGATGTTCTTTTCTCATTTCATGAAACCATGCATGTTGTGAAATGTGATGATGTAAAATGTGTACATTACCAAATTTGGTACTCTAGAGTACTAATTTTGGTATTGTGAGTTGCCACTTTGAAGATATGGCACCAAAAATGTATTATGCAATTAAATTGTTAACTTTTAGTAAGTAATTGTTTTACATGTACAAAGTACATCCTTGGTACTCTCCAATGTTCTTTGTGAGTTTGGTACTCCTTAATACTCTTTGTGAGTTTTGGTACACCTTAATATTCTTTGGTGCTTTTGGTATTGTTTTGAATCTTTGATTTGTGTTATTGGATATTTTTGGTACTCCTTGGTACTCTCCAATGCTCTTTGTGAGTTTTTGGTGCTCTATGATATTCATTGGTGCTTTTGGTACTATTTTGGAATTCCTTCTGCTAGGTTATTTTGGTACTTCTTGGCTTATGGTATTTGTTGATGCTTCTTCCACCTCGTTTGTATTGATTAGTAGGTATAAAACTTTGGGTGCTCCTATTACTATTGGGTACTTCTTTATATTGTCAATTGTATGTTTAGTTTAGGGTATTTATTTTGTACTAATTAGTCCTATTCGAATCCCTTCGGTACTGTTGGGTATGTTTGGTACTTATTTTTGCTTCTTTCACTTTGTTAAATTGTTGTTAGAGTACTTTTGGTACTTTGGGTACTGTCTATTATTATTTGCTCTATGTTATTTTTGATACTTTCTAGTATTTTAAGCTTTTCAATACTTTGGTATTGCTTGGCTTACGGTACTTGTTGTTTCTTATGATAATATCTGATTGGTAGGTATGGAACTTGAGATGTTAGGGGTTTATATGTCTAATACTTTGACGTGCTTTTGGAGAAAAACCATGAAACGTTTCAGGTTGAGTATGCAAAAGGCTAGCTCTAGTTAAATTTTGTCAAAAATCCCATTGCAAATGTGAAGAATGGAACGACATTCATCTTATTGCAAAGGCCTCATATTGTAGACACTGAGAATACCATCCATGTCTTTGGGTCTTGTGCTACTTGTGGGAAGGTGTTGGAGTCCTCTTATGTTGTAGTAGCTTCATACTTTCCTACACTAATATTAGTACCATCCTTTATGCTTTATTGTTCTTTTGCAAACAAGTGACACTTATCTTAAGTTTGGTTGTAACACTATTATCCCTATGGAGGCAAAGGCTTGGATCACTCTTAGCAAGCTACTTTAAAGAGTATGTGGAAATTTTTTTGCATGAAGTTGTTTTTTATGTTGATTGTATCATTTGATCAAAGCTTATGTTTCCTTTCTATGTGTGTGTGGCTACAAAAATTGCTACTAAGGCTATCAAATACACTCATGTTTGGTAAGGGAGTGAAGGAATGCCACGGTCCTACCAAGTTAGCTGCCAAATATGTGGAGGGAGAATGATGCTTACAAGGATGAATAGTATGTCATGTAGGACTTGGATGCTAGTACCATGGATGGGAAAGGGAGTGGGCCAGGGCTGGAGGGTGTGGACAATGTGGTGGATACCTCAAACATTGCTGGTCTAGAGGTTGAAGTGTTGAGAAGGAGAGGCTAAGACTGATATGTAGAAAAAAATAGGAAAGAAAGCAGATTTGGGAGAGACCATAGAGTTGGATGAAGAGTTTTTGAGTGCAAGTGACAAGGTTGAGGAAGCCATTGCTGATGATGAGGCTAATGTTGTTGATCCCAAGGCGATTGGCGCAAAGGGTGGTATTGTCGAGGTTGCCAATGTGTGTGCTAAAGCATAGCAATCCTAGGCCTCATGATGCTAAGGCTACTGATGAGAAGGCGGGGTACATAGAGAACATGAAGGAAGGGAACGATGATGCAAAGCATAGACATAGAAAGAAGGCTTGCATGCATGGAGATAAAATCAACAAGGCAAGGAGCATGGAGATGTGAGTAAGGGAGAGACTCTTGTGGGGTATACTATTGGGATAAAAAATGTAGAGGGAGATACATCTACATGGGATACGGCTTTTGGGGTGGACATAGATGTAGGTAAATGCATTGATTTAGCCACTTTGTCAAAACTTTTTTGTGTCAAAGCAAAGAAGCACCCTGTAGGTCATGGTCAAAAGATGTGTGTATGCAAGATCTAGCTATTGTGAAAACACTTCATACTTTGAGTTGTGCTTTATATGAATCAATATCACTTTCTTTTGGTTTTTTCACTGACTTCTATCTTTAGTGTGGTATTATAATTATTGTTCTCCTTCTTATAAGGTTCAGTAAGGGAGTCTATTTCTAATTCTATACTTTCAATTTGATAGTGTGTTGTATCGTTTGGATATTGTTTAGTACCAGCCTTGGCATTGTGGTGTTTCTATAGTTCATCTTGGACTATGTATTGCTCTTTGGAACATTGTTCTTAAATGATGTATCTTCCTTTTCTCATTTGGGATTTGGATACTGTAGCAAGGAAACCTTGGTGATTAAACGAGCGAATCTTGGATACATTGCTCTTCAAGGATGTGTAGGCTAGTTTTGGCTGGCTTGTAATACTTGACATCAATGGTGTGTTGTTAAAGGGTTATCAAAAAGATCCAAAAAATGTTTGGGAGTTACCATTTGCACATGGGATAGACCCTGGGGTGTGCAAGTATTTCAATGGGCCTACTTTGTTATAAGACCCAATGTAGAAGAGTTTATCCTACAACTAGAAGGCATACATGATGTTGTGGTCATGCTACACAAAGAATAATTTGTGCCAGATTATGAATGCAATTGATGAAAATGAGAGGATTATTTCTAGGTAGTGTTATACTTAGCTCTTCATAATGGACTATGTGTATTTTATTGAAAACCAACCTCTTACTTTACATTTATAGATATGTCTTCCCAGAATGATTGTGAGGTTTGAGCTGAGAGTCTCTAGCATGTGCAAAACATATAAGAAAAGTATGGTAACAAGCTTGTTTTTCTAAAGTTATTGAAGAAAGTATGGGAGAAACACCCCCAATTCAATGTTGCCAATACAATTCTCGTCAATGATTCTAGATAAGAATCATTGAAGAATGACTATAAGTGATGCCTTTATATAAGATCATATGAACCTACGTGTTATGACCCAATTAAACCGTTCTACCTTATGGATGCCATTTTCCCATGGCTATGTGAGTGGATAGAAGATTTTTTCCTAGCCACTTACTCTCAACGGAACCCCCTATTTGATATAGAGGATGACATCTCTTCATTTGCAGTTGACCATTTCATATAGCTAGAGGGGTATGCCTACAAATTTGATCCCCTTGCCATCCAGTAAGCAATGTAATCAAAGTTCTATACCCTTGGCAATATAAAGATTAATGCAATTCCACCTATAGTTTTTTTGTTACTTTCCATATGGTGTGCACTGGTATTTGTGCAGTGTTTACTTTCTGGCTAATATATGTACATGTTCTTTTACTTTGCCTAATTTTTGTAGTATGCAATATTAATTTTGGTATTGTATAAATAACAACTGCATATGAATCTCATACTATGCTATTTATGTACATATTCCTATGTTTTAGGTCCATTGACAACTATGGAACATGTACAATACCAAAGTTGGGTACTATTTTGCATTAAATTTGGTGCTATTATGTACCAAATTTGATACTATATAAACCAGCATATGTAAATAGTAACTAGTATGTTAGGCATATGTACCTTTGTCCATTTTGGTACTATGATGTACCAAACTTTGTATTGTAGTCATGTGAAGATTTTGGTAGTGTCATACAACTTGTATATATGCTAAGTACAATGCTTACCATTAGTATCTCTATCTTAGGGTTTGGTTTCACAATTTAGGAGCACTCTTTTACACCAAATTTGGTATTTTTGTGTACCAATTTAGCTATTGTTTGTATCAAATTTGATATTGTATAAAGTAACATGTGCAAATGGTAACTAGCATGTTAGATAGATGCACTTATGTCCAATTTTGGTAATATGATATACCAAATTTGGTTGTGGTAATATACAGAGTATGTCCAATTTGCTACTATGATACGTACCAAATTCAGTTCCAAATTTTGTATTGTGGTTTAGGAATACTCTTTTGTACTAAATTTGGTATTGAACCTAAATTTAGTAGTGTGACTTATGATCATTGTTTGTGCCAGATTCGATTTAGGATCACTCTTTGTACCAAATTTGGTACACAAGTAAATAATATTTAAAAATTAGTCTTGTGGAAGAGGAAGCCAAATAAATACTAAAATATAGGAAGTCTATAAGTGAGATTCTATTTGGGAAAACTACATATTTAGTTACTTGTAAGTATGGCAAATGGGGTGAAGCTTGCATTTTGTTCACTTCCATCATCATATGGCATATTGTTGTATATGTTCTCATGTACCTCAGTGGATAATATAAATTAATTATGGATTCCAAGGATAGCCTCCATGGGAAAGCGTATGGCTCCGTGACAAGATGGGAGTAAATCATCATGAGAGGGGTTTGATCCAATAGGGTATCTACATCAACTTTGCCTTCAACTTGGCCATAGTACAAGCCCTCAACTAATTTTCCACCTATCAAAAATTTGTTATGCCAAAGATCCTTCTATGGTATTGTTGTCTGATACATTGTTTTTGTGTATTTCAGAAGGTAGAGGTCCTCATTGGGCTTAGCTACCTTGACTTCAAAGGTGTCCCCAATGGACAACATGAAGCACAATACTTCAGGGTCTCCTTCATATATTACCATGTTATGATCGTGACTCATTGGCATGGAAGACATATGTTCGTTGTCCTCCATATCCTCTTCATCACAATTACTATCTGCTTCTACCATATTTGTCAATTGCACAATGGAGACATATTTCCATTCTTCTATGTGTTGTTGTCTATTCTTGCATCTCCTCCACTATCCATACACACATGAATCACAAAAGCACGATAGCATTCGAAAGCACATAGCACATGGGTTATTTGTTAAGTATCCATCAACACAATGGAGTGAGTGGGAGCCTTGATGAGTCCACCTTATAGAACATGTAAGATAGTATGTGAGTTCAAAAGAAATGGTATTATATTTAGTAATCTTTATAGGATTATATTTACAAAAGGGATCCTTAAATTACAATTTGAAAACAATCCATAAGTTTAGTAAAGTAAAAGGGCTCATTTTAAGATGGGCCTTATAGCATGTAAAGAAAGGGCTTTTCTTAATATCCTTTGAATGCACGTTATATAGATGATTACTTATAGGTGGACCCCCTAGGGCGGGAGCTTATAATGTGCGGACAGTCCCACAATAGATTATGATGCACATCATCCTTTGAAACCAACTAGAAAAATCTCTGAGTACTGTACTTATGTACTTCTCTTGTGGGGTGAAATGTTGCATTAAGAAAATTAAGAAAATTAACAACATTAGTTGCACAGTTCATAGGCCAACCATCTGGTTTTAGCTCCTCTTGAGTGAAGGTTCTCTTTATGGTAGCACTTGCACCATCATGCTCTCCTTTTCCATGTCCCAAGGTAGAGAAGTTATGCATCATGTGCAAGCCTATCATCTAATAGTACCTTGCCACAAAATAGAAAGGTCTACATGCCTTAAATTAATAAGTAGTGCCATCTGACTATACCCAATGGTATTGCAAACAATGCCTCTATTGTTTCAACCACTTGTTATGAAGCACAAAACAATGTTGAATAAACAACATGTCATGGAGCTTGTTATCTAATATGTAAAATTCAATCTTCTAAACAAGACCCCTATTGAGTTTCTCACATAAGAGATGTACACCAATATGGTTACTTGGGTTGACCACCAATGCATGGAATTTTGTATTTTAAATGAACAAGTGATTGAAAAATCAACAATAAATGAATCATTATCACCAACTTATCTAGTTCCCACATCCATAAAGACTTTCATTGTCACCTCCATACTAGGTGTTACAATCTCATCTGGGCAAATTGATAACTTGCTTACATCACATTTGGGAAAATTTCCAAGTAAGCATTCCTTTGCATAATATTCACATCGACAACCTTTGGGAACAATATGGATTCCCATAAAATACTTATGTGTTGACATATTTCCTAGTTTGTATAACACTATTTCTTAATTTTTATGATTGTTAATGCTTTTTGAAAATGAAGTGCTTAATGTGTTATCATCTTTTGTTAAATAAGAAGAGTAGTAATAAGCCACACCATTTGTATGTATTGTATATCGGTATTTGCATACCACAATAAACTTATTTTTAAAATAAATGAGTTTGTATATATATATTTTGTCGATCGCTCTAAAAATATAGTATCTTATTTTAAGGAAGCTCTGATTGCAAGTATGTAATTCTTTTTTATCACATTCTATAAGTTGTAACCATCCTTCAAAAGCTATTTCAATATTTATACTTAATATTTTAGTTTTGTATGATTTTTTGAAAAATTATTTTGATACTTAACATTTTTTTGTTTTTTTGAAATTACAAGTATAACCATGCTTATGATTTTATATTAATTTGATGTTTGAAGGTAATAAATTTGAGTTGCAACTAATGTTTTGATCAATAAAGTTATTGTTGAGATATTTGCAATCACACCTACTTCACTCCCTTTGTAAGTAGCAATGAGGGCTCAGGATCAGAATCCCATATGCACAGTAGGAGAAATGCTACCATTCAATTCCTATAAAGCATTGTACTTGCACTCTTTTCTAATGCAATGATAGTACTCTTTTCTTTCCAGTAAAGTCTCTATGTCACTGTCCCCACATAAGATTGTGTTTATGAGTCCAAATCTCAATCTTGGAACCTAATTCACTTGTGTGACAATTTGTCTTGTCACGGTCAATGTCTTCATGAGTTTCTTCTTCCTCTTTCAACCTCCATAGCTTTCGCATCTCGTATATTTAACATGGTATTAGAGCCCAGTCGGGCATGGCACTGCCTCTCCAACCTCTCTTGGTCCCTCTCAATCTCTTCCCAGCTCACATCTAGCTCATGATCAGTGTATGACTTCATTATTTTTCAACTTCATCTTCAGAGCACCTTGTGGTAGCCATAGCCAGCCTGCACATCCTCGCATTTGAGCTTCCATAACTTCCTATAGAGGGCATATCTCTCAAAGCTCTCTTCTGGAGATTTATTCCTTTCTTCCAAGGGTTTTCTGTATCACATAAGATCCTATTATTGCCCTATCTGGAGCTTAGCATTGTCACTTTTGTCAATTGCTACCATAACCTCAATCTGTGGCCTACAAGACATACCCACCTTGGAGGAGTTGGATCTCCAAATACAGAGCATATCTTCATGAACTCTCTTCTACAGATATCTTCTCCCACTTATGGCAATCCCTCTTGGCCCATAACTCATTGACATTGGTACTCTATATCCTCAACATTATCAAAAATGTCAAAATCTGTCAAAGATTGCACCTGCTACCGTCGTCTGCCCTGTGTGCCTGAATCTGCCAGCAATCTCGACCATCATTATGGGGCTTTGATAGAGCATGAAGAGAGTTTCATTTCTAGTATAAAAAAGTTCAAAATGATCCATCGTAGCTCCCATAATCAGCAAAAAACTAGGGATGGGTTAAAACCCTAATCCAAGAAGCCATAGCCAAACTTCACTAAAGCTCAAAAATCTCATCATTTTCTCTCTCCTCCCACTTGGAACAACCCACTGGCACTCTAATCTACTATCACAGCATCAAATCAAGGAGGGGAAGAACCTAGAAAGGTTGACGGAAGATCAATGACCCCTACTAAGAAGATTCGAGTTCGGCATAAACCCAGACATAGTCTTTACATAGTGTGTTTTCACACTGTCATTACTTGTGTCTCTTGACACACTGTAATTTGCTCTTCCACTGATAAAATCTGAGAACTCTGAAGTTTTTTTCTGCTGCTTCAGCCATCTAACATGGGCAAAGACTCTCCAATTTCTTGGTTCAAAGGAGTCAGGTTTCACACTTGGCAAACCCACATCAAACTCATCTTGATGAAGTTGTTTTCTGCTGCTCCAGCCATCTAACATGGGCAAAGACTCTCCAATTGCTTGCTTCAAAGGAGTCAGGTTTCACACCTGGCAAACCCACATCAAACTCATCCTGATGAAGAAGGGCCGCTAGGCCATTACCACTGGAAAAGAAAAGAACCCTCATGATGTGGACCTTGCAGTCACTTGGCAAAAGAATGATGATAAGGCTCAGGACATTATCAAAGTGGAGCTAGACAACAACTATATTCACCATGTGGATAACTGTGATACTTCACAAGATACATGGAAGAGACTTGACACTTTGTTTGGTGCACAATCTAAGTCATCAAAATATGGTCTCTTGATTGAGTTTTTTAGGCTTGAAATGAAGTCTAGCACATCACTTGCCACACATCTAAATTACATGGAAGGACTTCTAACCAACTTGCATGAATCAACATTAAATGGAAGAAGATGTTTGCATCGATGTTCTACTTAAAAGTTTGCCTCCTGAATATAATAATGTATCAAAAACTTTGATCAATATGCCAAACCTTGAACTTGTTGATATCAAGGCATCACTGTTAGAGGAGGAAAATAAGCTAAAAACTAAGGAAGAACCAAGAACCTCTAGAGATGAACATGCATTATATGTTGGCAACAAGTACAAAGGCAAGAAGGACTAGCTTTTTGTGACTTCTGCAAAAGGACTGGACACACCGAGAAGTTATGCCATGCCAGAAAGGGGTCCCAAAAGGCCTATCTAGTTGCAATCAAAGAAGAAGAAGAAAATGGATCAAAGGAAGAAGAAGAAGAAGAATACCACCAGGAGAAGGACAAACCTCATCAGTACTCCTTCTATTCTGATAGAATTTTTTAGCCTTGTATTGCCTAGTCCTAATGCTTCAAACATAAACTTGTAAAATCCTCAGTTAGCCTTATACTACAGCCTCTGTACACTTTGTGAGGCCCTTCCTACAGCCTTTGGATGTCCATCATGTTTGTGGTATCCACACTTAGCCTTTCTGCGATAGCCTCTGGAGTTTTGCCATGTTTATGGTGTGCCCACACTTTGCAAGAGTTGCTCTCACTAAAGCCTCTACACACTTTGTACTTCTGGTTGTGATTGAGGAGGGGTGTTGAGATATTTGCAATCACACCTACTTCACTCCCTTTGTAAGGAGTAGTGAGGGCTCAGGACCAGAATCCCATATGCACAGTGGGAGAATTGCTACCATTCAATTCCTATAGAGCATTATACTTGCACTCTTTTCTAATGCAATGATAGTACTCTTTTCTTTCCAGTAAAGTGTCTATGTCATTGTCCACACACAAGATTATGTTTATGAGTCCAAGTCTCAATCTTGGAACCTAATTCACTTGTGTGAAAATTTGTATTGTCAGGGTCAATGTCTTCATGAGTTTCTTCTTCCTCTTTCAACCTCCATAGCTTCTGCATATGCCATGCTCTAGATCCCGTATATTTAATAGTTACAAATATCTTCATCATTGTTCTCATAATATATATTAACATGTTTGAATCCATAACAATCCATGATTATGTTGATTAGCTCTATTTTGAAACTCTATAGCAAAAAATGAATCTTGTAGTTGTCCAATTATTGTTTTGTTTTTCATATTTATAAAACATCTTCCCCTTAGTGAAGGATCTAATCATATAAGATTGTTCATAATTTGTTTTGTGTTGTAATTCGAGAATTGTTTATTTTGTTCAACTAGGCAATGGATTAAAGGTTCCCATAGAGCTACTTAGCACAAGAAAAAGTAACGAAAAAAGTTCGTTATCCTAATTGTCTAATCATGGGAAAAAAAAAATCTTTGATGAAATCTTATAATCTAGTGATGTTCAAAGTTTTTCAAAATCTCTAAATGTGATATTGGATTTTAGTATTCTTTCAATATTTGTATTCTTTTGAACATCTTTAGCTGTGAGTTGTTTACCATTGAAACATTTTTGAATTCTTACCCATATTCAATCAATTATCTTTTTGTTAATATCTTTAATGTTTGAAAAAAAATATTTGGTATATGTTGTCCAAATTGGCATTCATTATGCAAAATTTTGCATTTATCTTATTCATTATATGTGTATATTGTTTTAGACTTGAATCTATGCTCATCATTAAATACAGTTCAAAATTGTAATTCTTCACAATCTAAATGTTTTAATATACCTAATGGACTATTATCTTCACATTGTGCTACAAATTGGTATTTAGTTTCATAATCTACAATTTCTTTAGATATTAAATCATTATGTAATCAACTATCTATTTCAATGTTAGTAATATCTTGATCTTCTCTAATATTATTATTGATATTTTTCAAAGTTAAATTGTTTTCTATTTTTTTAGTTTCTTCAAATTTTAACAAATATTCTAACCAATCATTGTTAATACATATTCTATTTTTCTTATATAAAGCTACAAATAAAATATCTTTTAAAGCACACATTACTTGTTTAGGTCGAACTTTGCCTTATGTATAAGTACTTTTACATTCTATTTTTATTTTTATTCATATAAGAAAACTTGATTCATATTCTAAAATCTTGGTAAAATATATTGTATTTTATTTACATTCACTAGTACATTGATAATTGATCCATGGATATTATATTGTTGATTAAAACCGAGTTTACAAATTTGCATAAACCTGATTTGTGGTGTAATTGATCTTTCTTAATTTTCATTTAATTTTTTTATTTTTTCAATTTATTTATTTAATCTTATGTTATATGGATTAAAAAAACTTTGGTATGTTTTTTAAAATTATATAAATACATCACTTATATATATAATATCATATATTCTTATTAAATTATTTTAATGATATATTAAAATTATATTTTATAATTTTAATTATATTTACTCTAAAGTTTATAGTGTCACAACTTATACATTATAGATTTGGAATATCACACATTTTATTAAAATAAAAAAAGGTTATATTGTTTAGAATTATTTTTTTGTATTTTTCAATAAGTTATTTTAATGATTCCCTATTTGTTTGCATTTCTTGCACTCCATCTTGTTGGGATATTTTTTTGAGCACTTGCTGACAATATGTCTTTTTTGTTGCAAAATGAACATTTAGTAGTAATAGTATGGACCAAGACGAGGTAGATGTTGAGTTGTTGCTACCTTCTTTTTGGTTTCTTTTCTCCTCATCCAAGCAAGACTAAAAATGACACCTTCACGTCTAGGATTTGATACATTTGTTAGGGTAGTGACAAGAGTTGAAAAGAATTTCCTTATGGCTTTCAAAAGTATTGCAATGACATCTTTAACAACTAGATCTTGGACTGAAGCTAATTGAGCCATCAGTCCCTTCATGTGGGAAATGAACTTTCCTAGGTCTTCTCCTTGCTTGTATTTCAAGTTGAAGAACTCTATTTTGAGGAAGATTTTGGAATTATTTCCTCTTGCACAAGACAATTTCTCAAGCTCATCCCACTTATCCTTTGTAGTTGCAAGTTGGTCACAATATGGTGGATTAAGGATTCATCCAAGTGTAACATTATTATGGCTTGGGCTCTTTTATCATCTCCTACATCCATAGGGTTGGATGGATCAATGGCTTTGGTCCCTTTGATGAACAATAACCCCTCTCAATCATTTTATATTTCATTAATACCTGCCATGGGTGGAAGTTTCTCGGGCCATCAAACTTGTTGATTTGAGGCTTTACATCAACATAGGCCATGATAAGAAGGTCTTATTGATTGCACAAGGAAGTGGCATTGTCTAATCCTTTATAAAGTAAGCAATAAGAGTGGAAGTAATGAAAATGATGTTTTAATCCAAGTAAATAGCAGGCTGAAAGTAACTAATGTGTACTCAAACAAATAAAATTAGATGAAGAAACAGAAATGGTTTATGTGCTTATATCTAAGACATAGCCTTACAATGATCAAGAGTGAAGTGATGAGAGTTAAGCATTTAGAGAATATGCTTAAGATAAAAAAACTAATCTCCTCAAGCTATAGAATATCTTCTAGATACTAATTTGAATCAAGATCATGATTGAGAGATGTAGCATCCATGCATACAAGCACCCATATCATAGTATGTGTCTACAAGTTGGCTTTTGATAAAATTAATGATATTCACCAAGTGTTTTAAAATTGAGATGGAGCTCCCAGATCTGCAATGAGTGCCAAAGATAGTTAATCAATTATTAAAATCATTGCTAGAGTTGAAGTAGTGATTGAATTTAAGAAAACCCTATAAGCTTGCAATGAAGCTTTCATGGCTACCAAGACCCACATTTAGGGTTTTGCTCTATATGTGAGCGGTATAGAGGGAATTAGTGCAAAACCTTTTAAGGGTAAATAGCCCACTTGGGGGGCTTTCATAACCCTATGGAGTCCAACCGCGTTGCATTGCTTATTGATCCCAGGACCTTGTTGAATAGCATGCTGCCTAATCTACACCTTTTCTACAAAAAATGGCAATGCTAATCTTCTATGCACCCAATGTCAGGCTTTAATGTGCCATGAAGTTGCATCTTGAGGTGGAGAGAAGGTTCCTAGAAGAGACCTTGTTGAGATATTGCCTTCTTTTCCTCTCCCCAAGTCCTCCACTAGCTGGTGGTCAAAACTAGCTATGGAGGAGAAGAGGATAGATTGAGACAAATGAGATATTCTTGTGCCCTTAGGTGAATATGGATTTAGGGGAAGTTTGTTTGATGGGAGATGGCTCTTCTACCATGTTGGAATATCAGAGTGAGAGCATAAAACTGTGTACACAAAAGGGAGAAGAGAGCTCGAGTACTATTAGCTCAATGTGGAGCTAACAGAGTGGGGAAAGCATTTAAGTCTCTAGCGTGCATCCATTGTGCTTCCTCTACAGGATGGTTCTTAAATTTAACTAGATATCTAGAATACCTTCGGCCAGTTCTAGTGGTCATAAAGTCAGTGCCTATGATAGCTTCTGGTTCAAGTATTTCAGTCTCTTCCTCTAATAAAGGTGGATTTTCATAAACAGGGTGTACAGGTAAATGGCCTCTAAATGGTCTCAATAAACTAATGTGAAATGTGTTGTGAATTTTCCAATGAGGGGGTAATTCTAACTTGAATGCATTATCATTAATTTTATGAATGATCCTAAATGGTCCATAAAATCTAGGGGCTAATTTCACAACTAGATGTCTATCTACACTTTGTAATCTACGTTTTTCTATTCTCAGCCAAACATAATCATCAACTTTGAAATTCATTGCTTGTCTTTTCTTGTTGGCTTGTTTGGTATATGATTGCTGGGCTTTAGCAATCATATCTTTAACCTCATCAAAAATAGTATTATGCATATTAGCAATATCATCAGCACTTTGAATTCTATTTGACAAAGATGCAACAGGTGTAGATAATCTATATCCATAAATCACTTCAAACGGTGCTTTCTTTGTAGATGTGTGTGGTGTATTGTTATATGCAAACTGTAATAAATGCAAATGTGTGTCCCATGTCTGTGGTTTAGAAATAGTATATGCACGTAAAAGATCTAGAATTGTGCTGTTAGTGGCTTCTGTTTGTCCATTAGTTTCTAGATGAAATGCAGATGAGAAATCAATCTTTGTGCCTAAGTTAGCAAACAGAGTAATCCAAAAGTTGTTACAAAATCTAGAATCACGATCGGAAATAATAACTTTTGGCAATCCATGGTTAGTAAAAACAGTTTTCAAAAACAATTGTGCTACTTGTGATGTTGTTAAAGTTTTCTTACATGGAATGAAATATGCTTGTTTACTAAATCTATCTACAACAGTCCAAATCATATCATGGTTAGATTTAGTATTAGGTAAACCAGTAATGAAATCCATAGAAATTTGTTCCAAAGGTTTAGATGGAATAGACAAAGGCATAAGTAATCCATACTGTTTACCATGATGTCTCTTAACTCTTTGACAAATCAAACATTCAGAAACAAAGTTAGATACATCTGCATCCATATGCGGCCAATAAAAATCTTCAGTTAATGTACGTAAGGTAGATATGATACCTCTATGACCTTGATATGGGGGGACAATGAATTTCATTCAAAACAAAAGATCGGAATGGAATTGTAACACACAATCTCTTTTCATAAAAAAATAAATCCATCATTATATGACAATGAATCAATAGGAATCAAATTATTTTGAACTAATTTATTCCAATCAGCATGAAAAGTAATGTCCTGATGATATGTATCTTTCATAGAAATCAAAGAATCAAAAGATATGACAGAAATATTATGAATGGCAGGTGTTCTACTCAATGCATTAGCCACTACATTTTCTTTTCCGGGTTGGTATTGAATGATAGGATGAAAACTTTGAATAAAGGAGGCCCATTTGATATGACGGTCAGAGATTTGGGGTTGGCTAAGTAAATGTCTAATACTTTGCTGATCAGTCTTAATCATAAATTTTGAACCCATTAAGTAGTGTTTCCACTGTCTTAATGCTTGTACAACTGCTAACAGTTCTTTGTCATATGTGGAGTATTTTAGTTCAGAAGGTTTCAGCTTACAACTAGAATAGGCTATAGGATGATTGTCTTGCATAAGTACAGCTCCTATTCCTGATCCACTAGCATTCGTCACTACTAGAAAGAATGGTCTATTAAAATCAGGCAACTGTAGAATAGGGGCATGGGTTAATGCATGTTTCAGTAAGTCAAAGGATTTCTGTTGATTTTCGGTCCAATGATAAACAATTCCTTTCTTCAGAAGTTTGGTTAATGGTAAAGCAAGTAATGAAAAATTACGTACAAACTTCCTATAGAAACTAGCAAGACCAAGGAATGAGCGTAACTCATGCACGTTTTTAGATACAAGCCAATTCAATATTGCATCAATTTTCTTAGGATCAACTTTAATTCCATCAGATGATACAATATGACCTAAATACTCAATTTCTGTTTTAAAGAATTCACTCTTTTCAGGATTTGCATACAGTTGATTTTCTTTCAATAACTGAAAAACCAATGACAAATGCTCATAATGTTCTTTCTCATTTTGACTAAACACCAAAATATCATCAAAGAAGACAATTACACAATACTGATATTTGAGAAATATACGGTTCATCATTCTACTAAACATAGCAGGTGCATTAGTCAATCCAAATGGCATCACTAAAAATTCGTAATGACCAAACTGTGTTCTAAATGCAGTCTTGAATATGTCAGACTTATCTAGTCTCACCTGATGATAACGAGACTTAAGGTCTATTTTACTAAATATAGCAGATCCTTGCAGTTTGTCCATAAGGTCATCAACTCTAGGAATAGGATACCTATTCTTTACAGTAATCTTATTTAAAGCTCGATAGTTAATGCACATACGATAGGTATTATTCTTTTTCTTGACTAACAGAACAGGTGCACCGAATGGAGAACTGCTAGGTCAAATCAATTCTCTATTTAGTAATTCCTCAACTTGACTCTGAATTTCTTTTTGCTCTATCTGGTTGTGCCTATATGGTGCTTTGCAAGGTGGTTGTGTGCCAGGGATCAAATCTATCTTATGGTCTTATGGACGTGAAGGAGGTAGACCAGGTGGTAGGTCTTCTGCAAAACAATCCTTAAAATATGCAAGAAATTCTTTATGCCTAGGGTGCATATGATTTTCTTTTACTTGCAATTCATTCACCCAAATGAGATAGGATTCACTACTCTTGCGTAATGCACGTTTACCTTGAGTATGCGAAAGCAGTGGAAAGACATTAGATGCATGCATACCATATAATGTAATAGATTTTCCTTGAAAATTAATATTCATTGAGTGTGTGGAATAATCTATATCTGGGTTATGCTGGTGACGCCAAGGCATACCTAAAATAATGTCACTCGACTGTAATGGAATAACTAGAAAATTCTTCTTTCAGTTTATTGACCAATTTGAATCTCTAAGTCTTGCACTTCTTGTGTACCATTATACCTAGTGCCTAAAAATGTAGCTTTGATGCAATAATGCATAGGTACAGTCTGTAACTTCAATTATTTTACTAATTTTGCTGAAATAAAATCATGAGTACTACCATCATCATGCAAAATAGTCTTTTCCTTTCCATGCACCAAACATTTCATAGTCAATAAAGAAATCGGAGTAGGCATACCTGGTAAAGTATCGGAAGTAGTAGTAGTGTCGTCCTCATCTTCAGTGAAATCAGGCATATCTTCATGTTCGTCTTCGTCCATTGCTCCAAGGTAGTTGATATGGGCAGGTGGCTTCTTTGAATGATAATTTGCTGCTAGATGTCCAGGCTGGTGGCATTTATAGCATACTATTGGCTTGGCTTTGGTTACATTGTTTGCAATGGCGGGAAGTCTAGGTACATTTGGATTTGGCTGTAGAATAGGCTTAGGGTTTTGATTGAGATTGGATGGTAATGCAGGTGGTTTTGCCCAATTTTTGCGGAAAGATGATGAAGAGAAACGACCTGGATTAAATCTTCTAAAATTGGAATTGAATTGTTTAGATCCATAGTTACCATTGGCTTGGAATTGCTGTGGTCGTCTGTCTCTACCTCGTAGCTTATCTTCAGTGCCGTGAGCTAGTGAAATGGCGTCTTCAAGAGTAGCAGGCTTGAACATGTTAACCTCAGCGTAGTAATGCCCTAGGAGTCCAGACATATACTTACGCTTGTGTGTCGCTTCTGGTACGTCTTCAAGCATGCGTAGCTGGAGTAGTGCATTCCAAAAACGCTCTGTATACTGAGGAATAGGCTCACGATCCTGTTGCTGGAGAAGATCCCATTGCTTAATAGCTTTCTCATGAAATTGTGGAGGAAGGAAATTCTGCATGAACTTCTTCTTGAAATCCTCCGAAGTATCAGGACAATCGATGCTCTTGCGTACTACAATCCTGCAAAGAGATGCTCTGTCTACTAAATGATTAGTGACACACTTGATTTTATCTTTTTCTGCATAGGTTTCCTCATGGAAATAGTCGTCAAACTGACTAATGAATGCTAGAACAGTTTTTCCTTCTCGTATGCCATTGAAAGTACGAAATTTAAAACTTCGTTTACTTATCTTTGATTCCTTGCGGATGGTTTGAGCTTCAAGAGTTGCGTCGATGGTACGTCGAATAAGATCTTCAGCTTGAGGTTCTTCTTTGTCGGTAGACGCTCTTTGTAAATTTGCCAGTTGAGCTTGCAATACTTGCCTAGCCCTTCGTTCTTCTTCCAATTGCATCATGATTAAGTCTAGCTTTTGCTCCATCGTAGACTCAGGTAAGTCGCCTTCAGCCATAAGATCATCCATATGTGATTCCGTCATCCTGCAAAACTAAAAAGACCTTTCCCACTCAAAATCAGGTTAGCGGGATGAGCGTAGCTCAAGTTCGGGAATACAAGGCTTATGTGTTTTTGGGTATAGCTTTCTCAATCTTCGGAAAATCTGTGTATTATCCTTCTTCGTATGCTGAAAATGCTTCAGCAAACCTGCGTATGGATAGAGTACCTTCCAACGAACAACTTTGTAGTTCGGAGTTTCTGCGCAGGAACAGTCCTTCTAGGAGTTTTGAGCACAAGTCAGTTCTGACTCCAGTTGACTTGTTTGACTTGCTGAGTTGCAGACTTATGTGACTTGCAAAGTTGCAGACTTGCAGAACTTAGTCGATTTATGGAACTTGTAGAACTTGACCTGAAAGTACTTGCTGAACTTGATTGTTTTGGTGTGACCTGGATTAATTGTGACTTACAAGGTTGAAAACTTAGGTGGCTAAGCTTGATGGATTAAGCTTAAGCTTAATGAAGATAAAACGGCGCAGATCGTGGGGGGGGCCGTTTTTTATGACGACGTGCAATTTTCGGAGGTCCTCAGAGGTCGCAGAGATTAGATTCGAAGCTTAAAGCTTCTCTTAAGGTCTCTAAGCTTTAAAGCTTAAAGCTTGAAAAGTATGGAATTGATGACTTATCTCTCTATGTAGCCACGACTTGATGAAGGAGATGAAGGAGTGCTCCTCCGCCTCTGTAGCCTGGTCCTTCGCAATCCAATAACAGAAACAGGGGTTCTTGATCACCAGAAGTCTGCCTGTATCGATGGTTCGCGACGAGATTGACCGTAGAGCCCGATCGTTCCAGAAGCTCCGCCTTCGCACGAGATGGGTAGCGATTGGAAGCTCTTGATCTCAGCTCCGCTCTGATACCACTGGTGCGCAGATGAGACGTTGTATGCTCGCGTAGTGAATGCCGGAAGGTCCCCAAGAACAATGAACTCTACTTTTTGCACAAGTTACAAGGTAAAAAGCATGAACGACAAGAGCAAGAGACCAATTGGGTGCAATCTCCCCCCATGCCTTGTGTGAGCGCTTCACAAAGCATGTATTTTATATATATTTCATCTTCATGCTCAATAATAGCCCAATTTACAAAAATATAACAAGCTTTTAGCTTTTTGAGTTTGCTTTTACAAAAATAGAAATAAAGCTAATGGACGGTGCCCAAAGAGTCTGGCACGCCCAATACAATGTCCAAATAGAAATAACATAACCGTGCGCCCATACGCATACAAAATAATAAAAAATAATCGATGCCTCAATAGATAGGCATGACAAAATATAGGCGTGGCGCCTATCAAAATATAATCCATAAATCGAATACTCGCTATCCTCCAATGCTTTCCTCCGCCACTGCTGCTATCTCTACACATCAACTGAAGCATTCATAATCGTTAGTAAAATAATACAATTAAATCGACAAAAGTGAATACCTAGCAGTCTTCAGCTACATAAATAAATCAACTGGTTAGAAATAAATCCTAACCTTAATTTATTACGAGTGCGCACTCAAAACTCATAAACATTTATTAATTTAATATGCATTTTGCGGAATCACCCGCTATGGAATCACCCATGTACACACTAAATTAATGAAACGCCCGAAAAGGACAGGCGTCCCCATCAACTTCTCGCACAAAGAATCCACTTTGTGTATGAGCCCTCGTCATCAAAGTTTACGGAATCCACCGTAAAACCTCACGGAATCCACCGTGAAATATGCCTCCTGGCATCAACCTCAATGTCGCCTCGAGAAAAGAAAAGAGTAAAAGTGCACCATTAATCGTGAAAGCGCTCCCGAATCCTTGTAAAAGAGTGTCAGGCTCACTCTTATGCAAATTGTATGCACTAGTTGGGAATGGGATAAGTTAGAACGGTGGGAAATAGGAAAAGAGGGCCTAGGCTAATGGCCCGCCATGTAAAAAGTGGGGATGACCACCCAAAAAGCAAGGTGTTGAGATATCGAGCTCCACTCGTGATACGCCAGGGTGACCGTTGTGCATTTATGTCACCGACTTGTCAGTTGTAGATGCGGTTGGTACACCGCCCATGAATAATAGCTACATGATAGCTATCCTTATCTACTCTAGTTCGTGGCTCAGTTAGTATGCCACCTTAGTTAGTTGAGTTTGGTTTGAGACCCATATTTAGGGTTCTTCTATTTCTTTGTAAGTGACTTCTTTTGGCTTACACAACTAAGAAGAGGAAAACAGTTTTCAGCCTCCACCCTTGTGTGTCTTCCCCCATTGTGCAAGCAAGAAAGTTTCAAGCGAGACTCCTTCCTTCTCTCCCACAATCTTGACATGGTATCAGAGCCTTGTTCGTGGTAAGGAGCTCAAGAAAGCAAGCCAAGCTCGCGGTGTTCTGGTAAGAGGAGCAGTGTTGCTTTCATTTTCTGTTTTGGGAGCAGATCTCTGCAGGTAGCACAGCCGGAAAGTGCAGGAGTGCATTGTCTCAGGTTGAGACGCCCTTCGCGGTGAAGCAAGAGGGCAGTATATGTTGCGGGACGAGAGCTTTAGCTCTCGGCGACCTTGTTTTTTTGATTTGAGGCCATTTCGGGGCCTGTTTTGGAGGCGGAAGTTTTCTGCACGCACTCAGGAAACGTCCCAGTTTTATGCTGTGCAGCCACTGTTCTACACGTCGGTGAAAAGTTACTGTAGAAATTGCATCGTATGCTTGTGTGCAGAGACATTGGGAGTTTCAGAATCATCCGTGGTTCCTGTTTATGCAAAATCGTCACTAGGAAGTGACTGTGTGGTCAAATACCACTTTCGCCAGTTTTGCAGATTTGCCCTTGTGAGGGTGAAGCTGTGTTTTTTTGCAGTGACAGAATTTCTTGCAGTATTCTGTAATGGCATCTGATTCTCTTTCACAGATTGTCACTGAAAAGCTTGACAAGAACAACTTCCAGGCATGGAAGTTTAGAATGACGAATTTCCTTATGGGAAAAGGATATTGGGAATTTGTTGCAGGAAATGAAGAAGAACCAGTTCTTCCTGATGTTCCCAATCAACAGCAAATGCAGGCATTCAAAGCATGGCATGAGAGAGCCAGGAAAGTTATGTACTGGTTGTCTATCAGCATTTCAGACTCTATGATTGTGCATATTCAGGATGCAAGTACGCCAAAGGAGGCATGGGATACTCTATCAAAAATGTATAGCACAAATACACAAGCCAGGAAAATGCAGCTCAAGCAAGAGTTGCATAATGTGCAAAGAGAAAATATGAGCATCAATGACTACCACATGAAGGTGAAGAAGATTGCAGATGCACTTGCTTCCATTGGGTCGCCAGTGGAAGATGATGATTTAGTTTCTGTGACCTTGAATGGTCTAGGAAAGGATTATGCACAGTTTCGGACATCCATTTCAGTTCGTGAAAGATTTCCTGATTTTGAGGAGTTGATTGCTCTTCTAATTTCTGAGGAACAGAGAAATGGTGGTGCATCTTCTTCAGGAGGAACTTCAAAAGAAGCTGTCTTCTACTCAAATGTTGGAAGAGGTAGAGGCAGAGGTAGAGGAGGCCGATTTGGAGGCCGTGGCAGAAATCAGAATATGCAGCAGACTCAAGAAAACCAGTCCTATGGAGGAGGACGTGGTAACTCTAGAGGCAGGGGGAGCCAAAGAGGTCGTGGTGGATGGCAAAGAGGCCAAAATGCAAACAGTAATGTTGAATGCTACTACTGTGGTAAAATGGGTCATATGGCTAAAGACTGCTATAAAAAGCAGAATGACATCATGAATGGAAAACTGCAACAAGGGAAGTATGCATCTTCTAGTAGACAGGGTGATGACAGAAATGAGCATTTGTTCATGGTGCAGCACATGAACAATTCTGTGACAAGTGCAGAAGAAAGCAATGATGTATGGTATGTTGACTCAGGTGCATCAAACCACATGACAGGTCATGCAGAATGGATGGAGGATGCAAGGAAAATGGAAAAACCAGGATTTGTGGAGACTGGTGATGATACTGCACATCCTATTGTGCAGATTGGAAAAATTCCCTTGTCTATGCAGGATGGGAAAAAGAAATACCTGTCCGATGTATTTCATGTTCCGAATATCACCAAGAATCTGGTTTCTGTTGGTCAAATGGTTGAGCAGGGCTTGCAGGTCAGATTTAATCCTCATGGATGCTTTGTTGAGGATATGAAAAATAAAGGTCGCTTGATAGCAAAAGGAAAGAAGAAGGGCAGAATGTTTACATTGGATGCAGACATGTCTGAATTGAGTGCAGCAATGTTTGCACATGGGACCGGTGTAGTTGCAGATATTGATATCTGGCATAAACGCATTGGTCATGTTAATGTACAGCGACTTAAATCAATGCAGGCCCAAAATATTGTTGCAGGATTGCCAAAATTCAAGGTTGCAGAAATGCATAAGGTATGTGAAGCCTGTCAGTTTGGAAAACAGGCAAGGAAACCATTTCCTAGACATGTTCAAGAGAGTGAGAAGCCATTGGAATTAATCCACTCTGATGTGTGGACTACTAAAGCTGCATCTCTTGGAGGCTGTCATTATTTTGTCAGTTTTATTGATGACTATAGCAGAAAAGTTTGGGTGTATTTTATGAAAAAGAAAAGTGAAGTTTTTGGGCATTTCAAAACCCTTAAAGCTATGGCTGAAAAAGAAACAGGTCTGCAAATAAAATGCCTAAGGTCAGATGGAGGGGGAGAGTACCTCTCAAATGAGTTTGCAAGGTTCCTGCAGGAGCATGGCATAAAGCAGCAATATTCATGCAGTTATACCCCACAACAAAATGGAATTGCAGAAAGGAAAAACAGGCATATTGGAGAGGTATCTCGTGCCATGCTCAATGAAAAAGACTTGCCAGATTTTTATTGGGCTGAAGCAGTTGCTACAGCAGTCTACATAATGAACAGGACTCCCACTGCAGCAATACATGGAATGACTCCAGAGGAGAGGTATACTGGTAGGAAACCAGATATTTCTCATTTGAAAATTTTTGGTTGCATTGCCTATGTACATGTGCCAGATGAGTTGAGATCCAAGTTGGATCCAAAAGCTGAAAAGTGCATCTTTATTGGTTACTCTCTGCAGCAAAAAGGGTATAGATGCTATAACCCTTCTACTCGTAAGTTTACAGTGAGCAGAGATGTTGTTTTTGATGAGATGAGTAGCTGGTATAAACCAGTAAATGTGATTGATGATGTAGATGCACAAAATGGTAATGGTGCACAAAATTCACAGCAGCAGTCACAAAATATTAGTGGACCTGGAGCGTCCTCTAGCAGTGGTTCACATTCTTCGCCATGGACAGGCAGATTGAGATCAGGAGAATCTTCTCAAAGTAATACAGATAGTGGTATGCAGGTATCACGAAAAGGAAAAGAGAAGGTTGATCAGCCCATGTTTGATGTGAATGCAGGTCACTCTTATGTGGATGGTGAATCCAGTGGTTCAGAACAGAGCATTGATGATGAGTTGGGTATTCCCTCTATTGTTACACCTGGAGTAAGGAAGACCAGGGATGTTTTGAGAGCACCTGGGAGTGAACCTACTTTGCGCAGGTCTACGAGAGCTAGGTATCCTGTGGATAGGCTGAAATATGATGGATTTACAGCCATTCACTATGCATATATGGTCAAAGTAATACAGGAACCAGAACCCACTTCTTTTGAGGAAGCCATGGGAAAAGAAAAATGGGAGAAAGCCATGGATGAAGAAATGGATGCCTTGGAAGCAAATGCTACATGGGAATTTGTACCTTTGCCTAAAGGTAAAAATACAATTGGCTGTAAGTGGGTTTATAAGGTGAAGCACAATGCAGATGGTTCTGTGAATAGATACAAGGCAAGATTAGTAGTCAAGGGGTATGCACAAACATATGGCATTGACTATGAAGAAACATTCAGTCCGGTTGCAAGGATGGCAACTGTAAGAGCAGTCATTGCTATGGCTGCATCAAAGGGATGGTCTTTACATCAGATGGATGTAAAGAATGCCTTCTTGCATGGTGATTTGCAAGAAGAGGTCTATATGGAGCAGCCACTAGGTTATGTGCATGCTGTTCATCCTGAGTTTGTTTGCAGGTTGAAGAAAGCCTTGTATGGCTTGAAGCAAGCACCTAGAGCATGGTCTGACAAGATAGGACAGTATCTTGTCACTATTGGCTTTCAGATTTCCAAGGCAGATTTCTCACTTTATGTGAGAAAAACAGAGAAAGGTATTATGCTACTTGTCATTTATGTTGATGATTTGATTATGGCAGGTGACAGTGATGAAGATATCCTTCATGTGAAAATGCTATTGAAGCAGAAGTTTGAGATGAAGGATTTGGGAGAGCTACGTTATTTCTTGGGCATTGAGGTGATTAGATCACCAAGTGGGATACAGCTCTTGCAGAGGCAGTATGGATTGGACATGCTGTCCAAATATGGGATGACAGGCTGTAAGCCTATTTCAGTTCCTTTGGAGCAGAATGTGAAGCTGAGCGCAGATGCAGGTGAGCTTTTGGAAGACCCTACTATGTACAGACGCATAGTAGGAAGCTTGATTTATATGACTATTACCAGGCCAAATTTGAGCTATGCTGTTGGATTGGTAAGTCAGTTTATGCAGGCTCCAAGGAAACCACATTTGGATGCGGCTAGACGCATACTCAGGTATGTGAAGTCCACATTGCAGTATGGACTATTTTATGAGACTGGGGTTCAGATACAGTTGCATGGATACACTGATGCTGATTGGGCTGGTAGTATTTCTGATAGACGATCTACCAGTGGATATGTGTTCTCTTTTGGGAGTGCTGCAGTCACTTGGAGCAGTAAGAAACAGCCTACAGTTGCCTTGTCGAGCACAGAGGCTGAGTACAGGGGTGCAGCAATGGCTGCATGTGAGGTAGCTTGGTTGCATAAGCTACTTTATGATATGCATCAGTCTACAGATGGACCAGTTGTCATTTATTGTGACAACATGAGTAGTATACACTTGGCAAATAACCCAGTATATCATGCTAGAACAAAGCACATTGAGGTGCATTATCACTATGTGCGGGAGAGGGTTTTACTAGGTCTTATTGATCTAGTTTATGTCAGCACAGAGGATCAGGTAGCTGACATATTCACGAAGGCATTGGGCGCAGAGAAGCTGCGCAAGTTTAGAGACCTGCTTGGTGTGCAGGAATTGGGATTGAGCTCGAGGGGGAGTGTTGAGATATCGAGCTCCACTCGTGATACGCCAGGGTGACCGTTGTGCATTTATGTCACCGACTTGTCAGTTGTAGATGCGGTTGGTACACCGCCCATGAATAATAGCTACATGATAGCTATCCTTATCTACTCTAGTTCGTGGCTCAGTTAGTATGCCACCTTAGTTAGTTGAGTTTGGTTTGAGACCCATATTTAGGGTTCTTCTATTTCTTTGTAAGTGACTTCTTTTGGCTTACACAACTGAGAAGAGGAAAACAGTTTTCAGCCTCCACCCTTGTGTGTCTTCCCCCATTGTGCAAGCAAGAAAGTTTCAAGCGAGACTCCTTCCTTCTCTCCCACAATCTTGACACAAGGCATGTATATAAAGTTCAAAAGTGAATGAGAAGATCATGCTTGTGTGTGGCCAAAGCTTCTTCTTCTTCTTCTCTTGTTTCTTGCCTTCTTGCTTGTGCTTGAGTGAGGGATTGAGGGAGTGTGAGGGAGTGAGTGTGTGAGAGTGAGGGATCATGGAGAATAAGCTCCCCATCTTCTCTTTTCTCGCGCGGCTATGGAGGATGGAGCTTGACGGAGAGGGCTTGAGCTTGCTGCAAGGATCATGGACCTACCGGAGTGCAAGAGAGAGGAGGGAACTCGATCGAGCATCAAGGTAAGCTCACTACACTCGTAAGGTAGGCATTGCACGTCGGCTATGTGAGAGGTAGCCATGGCCACTCGGCTTGAAACCCTTGATCAATAAGCAGTCCGTAGGTCTTGGGGTAGAGCTCCATAGCTCCCCTTCAGTTCTTATCAATTGGTAAAACCTTTGAGTTCCTGATGGGGTCTCCACTAGGCCCAGGTTCCACATCACATATAGGTGCAGGCCTTCAAAGTGGTGCTCACTTTTTTTGAGTCAGATGGGAAGTTTGCACTCCCTTGAATATCATCCAATTTTGGCAGAAGTAACTAGTCAATTTTTTTAAAAGAGCCTCATAAAAAATTGAGCCTGATCCTTCACTTTGACCAGAACCAAAATCACTTTGTGGGAACCTTTTCCTCTTCTTATAGCTATGTAACACTTTCTTTCATGTGCTAAAGCAAGAACAGAGACAAAGGAGGTGTTCTTGTGCTATGTTGTTGCTTATAAGGTCCAACATTTCCAAACACGGAACTACCTACTTCATAACTGACTTGCTCTCTTGAAAAGCTTGGCCATAATGAGATTTATCCATCCTATTATCAATATTATTTGAGCTTTACTATAAGCTATGATTATTGGATCCACTCACATCCATCAAGGATAGTGCCAAATGTAGATTATGCTACTCTAGCTTTGAAAAGCAATCGGCCTCTCAACCACTCTGAGTATAGAAACTTTGGTTTTGAAATCTGACTGGTCAACACATTGTAGAAAAAAGCTCTAAAGATAGCAAAAATTGTCCACTCACCTCATACTAATAGTTTGTCAAACTATTGTCCTACTGAATGGGTTGTGATGTAGATTTGATAGAACAACTCTTCTTTAATGGATGCTATAATCCCACTTCATTTTTGGTATTGCAATTCAAATGCAAGCCACTATGCTCATCCTTCATCTTAAAGAGCACCCCACATGTAGAGTCAGATGCTACTCATGTTGCTAAGGTTACTGCGAAAGAGCCTTCTTATCAAGAAGCTAATGCATTGTGTTGCAGAATGTGAAGGAGCTTGAGGATGAGTTGGAATATGAAAAGGTGTGAATAGCAATCTCTACATCTTCAGTTGGTGCATCAAGTATGGTGCCTACTGACTACTTAGTTGCAAGGTTGATGATCTTCAAATGTGGCAATAGATATGGACCCATTGAATTCTCAGTTGTAGGGTTGATGACCTTCAGATGTTGCAGTAGCAAAACCATAGAAGCAAATCTTCTTATGAGACCTATTCAATGTCACAAAAATTTGCATGTGGACAGTTGAGAACAATACGATGCTTGTTGTCCTTCTGTAGAAGTCACTATAGCTACATGATCAAGAGCATAATAATACAAGATTGAGCCAATATTTGATGCCCTACTATAATGGCTTAGAACTTCTAGCTGCCTACATGGTATCATGTGCTGGAACAGTCATATCGCCTCAAATATCATGTGCTTTTGACACCAATTCCCTAAGATGGTAGTTTCTCTTTACTCATTGCCCATTGATTTGAAGGAAAGATTTCATGCCATATTTGTCAGACTTGCATTGCGTAAAGACTAGAAAATAGCTTGCATTTACAGATTATCTTTGCAATTATTTTCAACAGAAAACAAGGCAAGATTTAGATCAATAGTTGCTGTTTGAGCACTAGCCAACTGATCATGCTCATGGAAATGACATTCTTTGTGATGTCACTTCTATTGATGAATCCAATATGAGTTTGAAAAAGTTACTGGCAAGGAATGAGGAACCTTCTATTGTTCAAGTGGCTATTGTTGCTGAGTTGAAGGCTCTGGATTTCATGGAAGTAAAAGAGCTTTTTGCCCACACTATAGAGCTTTTGGAGGCACTTTATGAAACATTATCATCAATTCATGATGTACAGTGACATGTGTGTACACCAATTCACCAAAGATTCATCAATGTATGCATATTCAAAGCCAAGTTGAGGCTATTTAGAGCCAAGTTGTATGTCATCTATTCAGAGCCAAGTTGAGCAAGTTGCTATGATGGTTGTACCACAAAGTCCTACAATATAATCCTAGGGTGCAGAGAATAGACTCTTAGTATCTTGCAAAAGGCTTAGTCGGATCAAGACATTGCAAGTGAAGATTGATTTAATTCTTCAGATGCAGTGTTTGGAAGAGAATGCTCAAACAATCTAGTGAACCATAGGCAAATTTGCAATTCAATCCATGCCGTTTCTCAAGGCCATGACCCACCACACTAGCATTATGTATCAGCATAGAGAGCATCAACACAGAGAGGTTGCTTCTCTAAAATTTCATTAGTAGATTGGGTGTTGAGATAGGACCCGAGACTGATGCCCTATTCTCCTTGGGTCACAATACGCTCAATTCCCTCCTTTTTACATCCCCAAGTATTAAGACTTGAAATATTAAGACTGATGCCCTATTAAGACTTGAAATATAAGACTTGAAATATTAAGACTGATGCCCTATTCTCCTTGGGTCACAATATGCTCAATTCCCTCCTTTTTACATGCCCAAGTATTAAGTGCACTGTCAAAAGTATCTAAAAATAAAAAACTAGGCTATAGGAGTCCTCATCTAGTAGGAGTTCTTGGTCCATAGTTGTCTTAGGTTAGGTAGGAAAGTTAGACCACCACTTAGGATGACTCCTTTGATAGTTCTTTTTAACTAGCCTCTATTGGAGTAATTGGTTAGCCATTGAATTTGGACTTCCTATCAGACTATACTTGGCATATCCCTTATGGATCTTTATGCCTTGAGGTTAGGGATAGGGTGAGAGTTGTATTTGTGTTTTGTTGTGTTCCCAATCAACAATTTTCTTTCTTGAACATCCATGTTTTCTTATTAGCCATGTGTTCAAACAAATTCTCCCAATAAGAAAGCTGATATTTCCCAAATGAGTTGATACAAAATTTAACACAAAAATAGGCTATCTAATAGCCAATGTTGCTCTTATAGCAAGAAAGAACACAACATTGTTTAGTTTCCTACAAAAAATGATAGTATATATTATGAAAAATCGGCCATCATGCAATATCAACTATTGATTTTTCATCATTTTCCAAAAGATTTTCATTGCATACTAACATACTTATTGCAGTGCACTTAAGCTTTCCTTTCCTTTATTTTTAGTTTTGTTTTTTGGAACGTCTCACTACTCATCACCTCTGTATTTGCAGATTTTCATCTCTTTTGTAGGGTTTATCTTTCAGTGCAGGGCAGCTCACATATAGGTTTGCGCTAGTCCTTCCTAAGTTGGAGAAAGGAGTTGCATGTTGTTCCTTTCATGGTTCCATCTACTTGGAGTTTTGCTCTTCTTCCAACATGGAGGCTTCCCCTCCCACAGCAAATTGTGCAACATCTCTCTTGATGCTATCATGGCAATGTCTTCTATCCTTGCTCTTCCAATAGCAATGCTTTATCATCTTCATTCACATGGTTCTCGACACCCTGACATCCATAGGCCCCTCTTTCTTCTTTGTCATTGCCATCCAAGTTGAGAGGGGGTTCCTACCCTTCTTGGTATTCTATAGGCTTCAGTACTTGTCTTCGACATTGACCTTCACTCCCTTGTTGTACCTTCCCCTTGACATTGCACGATTTCATTATCTTTGTACTAGGGAGCTTGGGTAAGTGAATAATTTTCTCAAGATGGACACTATCCAAGTGGCACATGTTGCATGAGCATTCGTTAGCATGTAGCATACTATTGAGCACCATTGGCAGACTGGCAATAAAAGGAATATTCCCTAATCGACTAGAGAAGGTTTATAATATGGTCGAATAAGTTAACTAGACTACCTTCTCGAGCTATAAAAGGAAGACCCCTCCAAAGCCATCGTCAATCTATCTTTCACCTAGTTAGAGTTCTTCCAGCTATCCTTACTCTCTTTGCCTATCATTTGTATGGATCGCCATCTAAGCTTCACACTGGAAGTGCACGGGTGGACAAACGTGTCCTCTACTCCTTGTTTAGATTTTACTCACTATGCCATACAATATCTACAGAAACACAAAATTTACAAGAATAGAGGAAATAGAATAAGAGTGCACAACATAAGATTGGGTACAATCTCCCCCCATGCATGAGCACCTTGCTCATGCATGTATTAATGGATTTTTTAAAATGCTCAAAATAGATGAAAATGATCCTTTTGGGCTATTTCTTTCTTTTCATGAATATGTTTCTTTGGCCTTCTATTTTTTAACCTTTAACTAAATAGGCTATTTTAAGATTATACAAAAATATTATTTATCCCTTTAGGCCTTTCATAGAGGTTAGAACCAAATAAATAAATTATGCATATGTGCATATATCCTACACTAAAGTATACCCCAAAATACAATACATTTGTGTGTAGAAAAGAGCTAAAAAATAATTAATCCTTATGTACTAAAATGTGCTCCACTCCAAAATAATTAAACGGCATAACTCCATCTAATAGTTTGCTCACCACAACATAAAATACATTAGTTTCTTTCCATCTATCTACGATACACAATGCAACCTGTGCTAGTGTAATGCTACATGTAACAAGTCACTATCATGTGATAAATAAATAAATATAAATATAAATAAATAGGTACTATATTATTTTTATAGCCATTATTACAATATCAATCGATAACACAAACAAAACTACACATGTGGCCAACCATACAATGCTACTGTTACCTCATGCAATGAATTTGCACTACATCAATTAGATAATCCAATATATGTAGGTATGGTCTTATGCAATGTATTGGTAGATACCCTATGAAAATAAGGTAGCCATGGATTTTCTTAGAATAGTGTGTCATATGGTGAAATTGTGCCCAGTGGATATTAATGTGGTTATGAGTGGTTTATAGAGAGTATGCTAATATTAGATACTCATATGTTGGCGATGATCTTTAAATCCATTAGAATTCTTCAACAAAATGACATTTACATTTGATTAAACCTATGATACTAAGTACATATTCTTGTAGTGGTCAAAACGATAATTTTAGGCACTAGAATTTCAATATCTTCCTCTAACAATGGAGGGTCATCTTTGACTATGGAGGGTCATCTATGACTAGAGTCATAGGGGGTGTTCTTTTAAAAGGTCTTAATAAACTAATATAAAATAAAATTTGAATCATACAATGAGGAATAATTCCCCATTTGAATGCATTACCATTGATCATCAAACTGACTAGCCGTCATCACCGTAAAAGGTGCCACCTCCTGAACGATCAAGTTGCGGGCATCATTATCATTATCATTATCATCATCATCATCATCATCATCATTATCATCAACGTCGTCATCATCATCATCATCATCTTCTTCTTCTTCAACATCATCATAAGCTACGACTGGTTAAAGAAAAAGAAAAAAAGAAAAAAAATCTCCCACTCTAAAATTGAGAGTGAAGGAGCTATTGTGGCAAAAAGACAGGAGAAAGAAAAGGGAAGGGAGAAATAGCATGCACTTCCTTGTGCCTATATAAATACATTCCCTCTACTCAAATTATGAAGAAGAAGGATGCTTCGAGAGGATGCAAGAGAGAATTAGAAAGAGAGGGAGTGTGTGTGTGTATGAGTGAGTGAGTTAGTGAGTGAGAATAGGGAGTTAGTATTAGAGAGAGTTAAGTCGACCCCCCCCTCTTGATCATCACTTAGGCAATCTTCTTTCACACACTCTCATCCTGAGTTTATCCCTCCTTTATCTCTCAAACTCACTCTTGACGATCACTCCAAAGCAATGAGGTGCAAAGACCATGAGAACCACTACAGCCGGCCAAGGAATGGGTATGGCGAGAGATACGAGAGTACCTGAGGTTGCTGGAGTTGACACTACCAACAATGGAGGAACATCGGGTGTGGCGAACACAATTGCAAGCAAAGATGAAATTCGCAATGTCGTCGAAACCATGTTACTTGCATCTTAGAAATAGGCTATTGTTTTCATATCACCACATGAAATAATAAGGTTTTTACTGAAATTTTACACAAAATATTAGCTTTTGGATTAAATGATGCATGAACTATTTGTTAGATAGCATGGACAACATCCATATAAAAATTAATTACATAATATATTAGCTTTCATATTTGTTACCTTAGGTTAAGGTCTATCTTGGCTATGTGAAGTTGTGAGAGTTGCACGATGTTGTGATTGCCATTGCATCATTATATGATTGAAAGGATTGTTTGTGTTTTCTAGAATCTAGATCTCTAATTAAAAAGATTGACAAACAGGATAAAAGGAAAGATCGCGCTAGGCTATTCCCAAGCTAGCTGTGAGACCTTACTCCAAGGGGGTCATGGTTATCGCTTTAAGAGGCTTAGACCGGCTCCGTAGAGCGGAAAGGTTTGTCCATAGGGATAGTCTCGAGCAGTAGGAAATGTTGATGCGTGGGGGGCTCTATCCATAAATTTTGCATTACTCCTAGAATTTAACGAGCCCCTTCGTGACTCAAGTTGGGATCCTGGAACCCTAGTACTAGTTACAAGGGTGGAATCTTGGTGGGTAGAATATCCTCGTGGGATTTTGTATAACTTCAGCAAGATCTAAAAGATGGAAATTGTAATAATCTTCCAATATAATAAAGGGAATTTTTTAACTCAATTTTTTTTGAATTATATGCATGTCTATGAGATAAATTACATGAAGGAATGTGTGATTTAACGGACTAATTAAGGAAGCTAGTTGCATATGTTTCAATAAATGTGTTGCAATGTAGACTCAGTATGGTCTAAGTGACAAACCTTGTGATACTCCAAGGGAGTGCCAAGCGGCATCATTTGGAAAATCTACTAATGGACTACTAAAGGTGCACCTTAGAATGAGCTTGATGGGCACCTCACAGCTGGTATCAGAGCGCACATTAGTATAGAATATGATGTAAGTTTTTTTTTCTTGGATTATAAATACAGCTTAAGATATGATTTTCCTTGAAAGAGAAATCTTCTCTTTGTTAATGTATATTTTTGAGTTTTGGCTAGTAACAAATCAAATAATTATTTATCTTCCAAGTAATGTTTATGTCAGCTATGCATTCATCTAGTCTTGCCTGGTGAAATCAGATGATATAGATATTAGACCAATTGTACAACCCCTTGCCTCTGTATTGTGAGAGATGGTGGATGATTAATAGAGGGTACTGCTATATTGATGCAAGCCTTCTAGCTTATCTTCAAAATAATTTGAAAAGGGTGAAATGGATGGAAGATCTTAAAGTTTTCATGATCTATCTATTTTATGAGGGCACTGTAAAATCGACCCTATATACTAGAGGTAAGGAGATCAAACACCAAACCAGTATATCTATGAGGAAGTTACAAAGATCCTTCCAACCGATAAAGTAAAAGTCATAGATCACTCTAGCTATCACAACTACGAGAAGAACAGATTTCTTGATCTCCCTCAAAAGTATAGATTCCTAGATATCTACTCTCATAATCCAAGTTACTTCATAAAGGATGTATCAGAGTGTTATACTTAGATTATGGTAGAGAATCCTTCTCTGAAAATAAATATGAGCATGTGAGCTATTTGAATAATGTATTTCTTCCCATTGATTACCTTGTACATCCATTGTAATAAAAATTGATTGATACTTTATCAATCAGAGAAATAATGGAGCCCTACTTTTTCCTTGGAACCTTTGAAATTGTAGTTTGACTTTAGCTATGGAAAAAGAGATTTAATTGAAATTGTTTCAATAAATTAGCACGAAATAATTTGAGTATCAAACTCTAATATTAACATTATTTCAATTTTATAAAGTTTAACTTGGGAATTGTTGAAAATTTCCGAGAATCTTTCACCCATAATAATTCTTAACAAAGCCCAAGAAAAGAGGAATCTTTTGAAGCAAGTCAAACCTCCAAATTTTGACGGGAGGGGCAAAAATGTGAAAGCTGATGCAAAAATTTGGATTGAATCCATGATAGATTATTTTACTATTGTTGGAACTGTCCCAGCCAACCAAGCCATGACAGCTAAGCTAAAATTAATTGGCGATCGAGGCTCTTCGACTCTGGTGGAAGTACTGGTGCTGAGATCAAGGTGTCCCTGAAAATACCATTACTTGGGATTTGCTGAAAGAAGTTGTAAGAGGAAGGTATTTACCTCCAACTTATCACACCCGAAAAATGAACGATTTCTTTAATTTGAAGCAAATGGTACTAACCTTGGAGGCATATTACTCCAAGTTTGTTTCACTTCTAAAATGTGCACCCTCTATGGATACTACTAAACAAGTGTCCAAGTTCTGCAATGGGCTAAATTCTCCTATGAACACTCATCTAGAATCAATGTGCCCAACAGACCTCCAAGATGCTTTGATTCAAGTTGCTCCTATTGTACCAGAAGTACAATCAAAACCTAAAAATAATAAGTTTTGGAGCTACAATAACTAGAACAAAGGAGGATTCAAAGGTCAACCAAAAAGAACCCAAGGTTAATTTGACCAAGGTCAGAAGAAAAAGGAAAAATCCAATGTAGTTGGAAATTTTGTTCCTACCTAGGGAAGCAAGGATGGTCTTAGGTGCTTTCACTGTAATGAGCTAGGAAATTTTAAGAGAGATTGTCCAAAGCTTGGTAGAAGCCATCGCCAAGGCCAATTTCGAGGTTAAGGTAGAGCTACCCAAGGCCGAGGTCAAGTAGCTATGGCAAGAGGAAGAAAGTCAAATATTACCCTTAAAGAGATGAATAAGGAGAAAGACTCTACTATGGAAGAAGATATTTAAAAAGCAATTGTTCATGCTGCATTCCATAAGAAGGGTCCAAATCGCCAATATTTGATAATATAGACACCACAACTAGTCACCAAGGTAAATTATTTAAAGTTTTGATTGACTGTGGAAGTACACACTCATTTATTTCACCCAAGTGTGCTAAGAAGTTAGGGAAAGACATAGTAAATGCATCAAAACTTCTTGTGGAATTAGCAAATGGAAAGGAAGTACTTTCTACATAGCAAACTGCAAAGGTAGAGTTTAGTCTATTTAAAATGTTGGATCTAGAGCATCACAAGAGCTATTGGAGGTTGGAAGATGAGCACTAAATTCATGTTGATATAGACAATGAGTAGACAACTGTTACACAAGTTAATTAGGTTCCAAGATGGAAGCTTGGAATTATAAAGACAACCTTGTGTATTAGACTGACAATGACACTAACTGAAAGAGAAAAGCATCATGATATTGTATTCATCATTATGAAAGTGATAGTCAAGTACAATGCTTTATAGAAGTTGGGTTGTTCCACTCTCCTCAATGTGCATATGGGATTTAGAACATCTCTTCCTGGAGAATACATCATTTGTCTATTTCTCAACACCCCTCCCTCAAATGATGAGTCCCTACACTTACTGGGTTTTGCCCCCTTGCATGGTGGCATGGCTTGAGAGACTAGCTCATAGGGATCCTAGTCAAGTTAAAGCTTCAAACTTTACATCTTTGACAAGGGTTTTTACAAACCAAATCCACTAAGGGAAAAATATAAATCCACTATGAAAGATACAATAAATTTTCTTTAGAACAATCTGTCAGAGTTGTTGATGGTAGTGGAAGCATCTTCTTCTTCATTCATGAACTAGTTTTGGTGGTGATCATTTTGCATCTGCTATGCTCTTTTCTTGTGGAAACATTCACTAGCTATATGGCCAGTCTTGCCACAGTAATGACATATAATCCAATCCTTGTTGTTGTTGGTGCTGAGTCCTCAACTACAGCCTCTTTCTCCATAAGTACCCTTAGTGTACAAGAGACTATTGTTGGTGGTGTGTTCCTTTGTATCCTTGCTTTTAAATTTGCTTTCTCCATCAAGTAGTGAGTACTCAATATCTTTAAGTGAGAAACTTGGAACATTACTTAGGGTGGTCACAAGATTCTCATATGGATCCTTATTTACACTTACAAGCAGTACGACTATTGCTTCATCTTCATCAATATTCTTCTTAAGAGTTGCAAGTTGGGTTTTTAGGCTCTTGAACTTGTTATTGTGTATGGTCATGGAAGCACTATCTTTTATATCTAGTTTATAAAACTACATGAGTAATTTTACATTTGAATTCTTTGCTTGGGTATCAAAGATCTTGTCAAGTTCCTCCCAAGCAATTCTAGCATCTCTAATGCTAGAGATATGATGTAGCACATCATCACTTAGTCCCTTGGCAATGGTGTCGAGTGCCTTGTTATTCATCTTCTTCCATTCTTTGGTTTTTGGTGGAGCTACTGCAAGGATCCCACTTTTTGAATTTTCTCTCCCACCATTTGCATCACCTTCATCATCTTGGAAGAGATCCTAGAGGTCTTTCCTCATGAGATGGTACATGGTCTTTTTCTTTTAGGTATGAAAGCCTTCACCATTGAATTTATCTATTTGCTCAAGTTCACTCATTTTAAAGAAGGTCTTACCACGAGCGTACTCAGGCAATGTCTATCATTTTACAAAGGGGTTAAGACTTACAAGATATTTAATCAATTAGGACATTACAATACGTAGCTGAGATGGGATAAAAAATGAGTTGTTCTTGAGTGAGCTGATGATCCAAGTGATAAGAAGCACTAATGGACTATCAAGAGATACTATGCCTTGACTATGCCTTGAAGACTCGATGTTGAGGTTGATAGTTGATGCTTGATGTTCCAAATCCTCTTCTTGAGAATTTCTCTTGCTGGAACCTAAGTGTTTGAGGCTTCAATGTGTTGGAATGAAGTGAAAAAGGGTTTGAGTTATAATGGCTATGGTGGACTATTTAGGGTTTTGACAAACCACTAGTTTTTTATTTGTTGCAGTGCATTTGATCAACCATTGGTGGAGGTTCTTAGTGAGGAATAAGCTCTTCTAGTGGGCTTTCATTGCCCTATAGATGCAGAACATATCGCGGCCTGTGCATGGAGATTAGGACGTACGATAGGGACATACACAGATTTTGACAGCGAGCTGCAATATTTGAAATGTTGGTGCTTAAAGTGGCCAATGTCCTGCTATTATGTGCCAAGAAGAAGTGCCTTGAGCAAGGGACGAGATGTCCAGAAGAAATCATGTGGAGATATTGACTGTGGAGAGAGATCTAGGTGCTGCAAGTAGATAGGGTATTGCTGTCCATGGTAGCCATGAAAGCTCCAGTGAAGGTGAAGGTGAAGCTAGAGTAGGAAATGAAGTCTTGAGCTAATACCAAGCTGGGTAGAAGTGAAAGGGATTTGGAGAAGCATAGTGAGGAGTTGACCATGCTCAACTGAGCTTTGACACCATGTTTAAAATGTCTGATCTAGAGTATGGAAGGAGCTACAGAGGTTGGAAGATGAACACTAAATTCATGTTGACATAGACAATGAGTAGACAATTGGTACACAAGTGAATTAGGTTCCAAGATGGAAGCTTGGACTTATGTATTGGACTGACAATGACACTAACTAAAAGAGAAAAGCATCATGATATTGTATTCATCATCATTATGAAAGTGATAGTCAAGTATAATGCTTTATAGGCGTTGGATTGTTCCACTCTCCTCATTGTGCATATGGGATTTAGGGCATCTCTTCCTAGAGCACACATCATTTGTCTATTTCTCAACATCGTCCAGGAGAGAACCTTTCAAGTATGAGGTTTAGAATAATGAACTTAGGATTTTATGAGTGTTTACCAGGAACGGATTGGTTGATTCCCAACCATGCTCATATCCATTGTGGAAAAGGTCAAGTCACATTTCAAGATTTGAATGGTGAAATAGTGACTACACAAGGTCAAATGGGGAAACCTAAGGTTTAATTAGCAAAAGCTTCTCGAATTGTGAAAGGCTTGAAAAAAGGATTACCTGTTTACTTGATTAAGCTTAACAAGGTAAATCAAGATGGTCAGATAGAAGAAGAAGTATCTTGGTTAAAAGAATATGTCAACATATTTCCTAAAGAGCTAACTGAGTAACCTCTGAAAAGAGAAGTTGATCATGAGATCAAACTTATTCCAGGAGCCGCTCCAATTGGAAATAGACCTTATAAAATGTTTATTCTTGAATCCATCAAACTCAACGAGCAATTCAAACAACTGCTAGATCAAAGGTATATTCGGCCAACTAGTTCACCATGGGGAGCCCTAGTATTATCCTAGAAAAAGAAAGATGGAACTCTCTGTCTTTATATCTACTTAGGGCCAAACTAGGTAACATTGAAGAATAAGTACCCGATCTAGAGGATCTTTTCTAAGACTGATCATCTATAAGCTTCTCGATCATCTATAAGGAGTAAGGATCTTTTCTAAGATTGATCTTCCATCAGGATATTATCAGATCAGAATCAAGGAGGATGAAGATATTCCAAAAATCACCTTCAACACAAGATACAACCACTTTGAATTCATTGTAATGTCATTTGGATTGACAAATGCTCCAACCACCTTCAACAAGTTAATGTAAGACATTTTTAGACATCATCTCAATTATTTTTTTCTTGTATTATTCGATGACTAAGGAGGAACAAGATCATGAACCACATCTTCACATTGCCCTAAAGACAATGAGAACACATAAGTTGTATTCCAAGAGAAAGAAGCGTGTCTTCTTCAAAGGAAGATTGAATACTTGGGATTCATAGTGTCTGCCAAAGGTATATAAATAGATCCTACCAAGATCAAGGATGTTTAAAATTGGCCACCCCCAACCACTATCAAGGAAGTGAGAAGTTTTCTAGGTCTAATAGGATGGTATAGGATATTCATTAGAAACTATACCAAAATTGAAGCACCTCTTACCGACCTACTCAAAAAGCAAGTTGCTATTATCTGGACGCCAATTGAATAGTCTAACTTTGAGCAACTAAAGCATAGTTTGATAACTGATCCTATCTTAAGGCTACCTGACTTAAGCAATGAATTGAGGAAGTCATAGATGGTAGCTCTCTAGCATTGGGATACATACTAATGCAGAAAAGTCATCTCGGGTGATGTACTTAAGTATGTTACTGAATGTTTGAGTTACCAAAGAGTAAAATTTGAACGTGTCAAGTTACTAGGAAACCTCTAGCCACTTGACATTCCTCATATGAAATGGGAGTTTATTAACATAAACTTTGTAGTTGAGTTACCTTATATGCAAGGAGGATATAACTCAATGATGGTGATAGTAGACATGCTAACAAAGGTTGCTCATCTTATTCCAACAAAAACCAATTACAAAGTTTTAGATATTACAAGAATTTTTGTAAAATAGATTTTCATGTTACATGGGTTACCTAAAAGAATCATCAGTGGTCGTGATTCTCTTTTAACATCACATTTCTGGAAAAGTTTATTTGAAGCCATTGGGACCCAACTTTGTTTCAGTATTGCTTATCATCCACAAATTGATGGGCAGAGAGAACGAGTTAACCAGGTGATTGAGGATAACCTAAATGGTAGATTTAGTATCTACCCTCAGTGGAATTTTCTTTTAATGCCTCCTATCATTGAAGTATTCAAATGACTCCATTTCAAGCACTATATGGTCGACATTGTTGTATGCCACTTAGTTTGTCTGATCCTACCATAAGAGTAGAAGCTTCAAGAAAAATGTTAGAATAAATGGATGATCAAATCAAGATTATCAAACAAGATATTCAAGCTGCCAAGGGCCGAAAAAAGGCATATGTTGATTAGGAAAGGCAAGAATGAATCTTCTTTGTCCGTGTCCATCCCGAGGTCCATCCAAAGAAGAGTTCCTTGTCTTTGGGAGAATTTAAGAAGCTAAGTCCAAGATATCGTGGACCCTACAAGGTTCTCAAGTGCTTAGGACCAAGCACTTACAAGACACAACTCCCCGAGAATTTAAAAATCCACAATGTATTTCATGTTAGCTTATTGAAAGCATACGTAGCTGACCCTAACCATATCCTTGATGATCAACAAGTCATAATACCTAGCCAAGCAATCCTCGAGCTACAACATGACAGATTAATTGATGCAAGAGAGAGAAAATTGAGAAGTAGAATCCTTAGAGAATACCTTATCCATTGAAAAGTCTATCCTGAAGAAGATGCTACATGGATAGATGAGAATGTTCTTTATCAACATCTCAATTCTTCTAAGGGGAGGAGGATGTAACATCTCTGCGCCTCCATACGAATAAGTTTTTGGTTAGTTAAAGACTAAAATGTTAATTGATACTAAGTTAGTAAGTTAGTTTATAAGTCAGGAAGCTAGTTAGTAAGTTGGTTAGTTTATTAGGTTATAAGTTAGTTAGTTTATATGTTTATAGGTTAGTAAGTTAGAAAACGTAATATAGCTTATATAAGCTATATAATAGAATGATTAAGATTCTAATTAAATGTTATAACTAACTTTAAAAAGAAAAGAAGAAAAGCATCGAGCTGATTGGTCATCGCCACCATAAAAGGCGCCACCTCTCGAATGAATAGGCCACGAGCATCATCATCGTCATCATCATTATCATCATCATCATCTTCTTCTTCAATGTCATCATCATCACCGTCATCATCAACTACAACACATTAAAGAAAAATAAGAAAAAAAAATCTCCCACTCTAATACTGAGAGTGAAGGAGCTATTGTGGCAAAAACAGAGGAGAAAGAGAGGAAAGGGAGAGGTAGCATTCACTCCCTTTTGCCTATATAAAGGTATGCCCTCTACTCAAATTATAAAGAAGAAGGATATTCCAAGAGGCCGCAAGAGAGAATTAGAGAGAGAGAGAGAGAGAGAGAGAGAGAGAGAGAGAGAGAGAGAGAGAGAGAGAGAGAGAGAGTTAGTGAGAATAGGGAGTTAGTGAATGAGTAGTGAGTTGGTGTTAGAGAGAGTTAACTCAACCCCCCCTCTCGATCATCAACTAGGCAATCTTCTCTCACACTCTCCCATCTCAAACTTATCCCTCCCTCTTTATCTCTCAAACCCACTCTCGACGATGATGGCTCCAAAGTAATGAGGTGCAAAGACCATGAGAACCACTTCAACCGGTCAAGGAACGGGTATTGCAAGAGATACGGGAGTACCCAAGGTTGCTGGAGTTGCCACTACCAATGGAACATCACATGTGGCAAACACAATTGCAAGCAATGATGAAATCCCCAAAGTCATCAAAACCAAGTTACTCGCATATCAGAAATAGGCTATTGTTTTCATATCACCACATAAAATGATAAGATTTTTACCGAACTTTTACAAAAATGTTAGCTTTTGCATTAAATGGTACATGAACTACTTGTTAGATTGCATGGACAACATCCATATAAAAATCAAATACATAAAATATTAGCTTTCATATTTATACTTACATGAAATGACAACTTCCTCTAGATGTGTATTAGTGCATGCATAAATTGATAACTGCTACCCATGATTTGTAGTTAGATTAGTTAAGATTATAATCCTAGAATCATGATAGAAATAGTTGTAGGTAAATATTGCATAGGTTATGAAGTAGGAAAACTACACTAGATACTAAACTATTAGGTAGTTGTATTAGATAGTTGTATAGATGGTTGCATAAACAAAGAACCTAGTATTATGGAATGATCTATGCGATAGAATAGAACTACAAGCTTTGCATTAGTTAGTACACAAAAATAATTTCTAAAAAGAACTATATGCAAAGTAGAGATTAATTAAAGTAAAATAGCTCAATATACCTATTGTCGAACATGTCAAGGTTAAGTATTGAATCACACTTGTTATACTAAAGTAAAAGTCTTGTAAATTGTCTCATTAGGTTATCATCATTGTATTTTTTTCATAGGTGCCAACTAAAGAAAAATCACTATTTCCTAGATAATTCAATATTAAGGAAATATTGGATGGGATCCAAAATTCTAAAGAACAACTTAGACCCTCCCTGTCTAACGTATTACCTGCAAACCCCAAAAATGAAATGGAGGAATATCGCATATTCTTCAAAAATAATTTATGCAATGGTACTACTTATGCTGGGTAAGTTAGCCCTAAGTGGAAAATTCATACCTTGCATAACAAAGTTGAAAGAGATGTATTTAACACTTTTTATGGGGAGGAGAATCCTCATTAAATTGTAAGGTTGCCTTAGGTTAAGGTCTATCTTGGCTATGTGAAGCTATGAGTTGCACGATGGTGTGATTGTTATTGCATCATTTAAATATGATTGAGAGGATTGTTTGTGTTTGCTAGAATCTAGATCTCTGATTAAAAAGATTGATCTGCCAACTGATCATATTGCTGCCCAATCCAAATGCATAACCACTCGTTGACCTCCTGTCATAAGCACAACTAGCCCAATCAACATCAGTAAACCCTCTCAAGTCAAGGGATTTTCCATATGCATAAAACAACCCATAATCTTGTCAGAGAGAGAACTAGGGAGAGAGAAAGAGGAGAGAAAAGACTGCAGAAGAGAGAGAAAGACTGCAGGAAGAGAGAGAAGAAGAGTGACGAGGAGAGAGAAAGACTAGATTTAGAGAGAGAAATACAGGAAAGAGGGAGAAGCCATAGAAGCTGTGAGCAAGATGGGAGAGAAAGATTGTAATTGTATTAATGTGTCAAAAAGATGTGAAAATTTACATCTCCTCTCCCTTTATACCAATGGTAGTGTGACATGGCATAATATCGATGTTATTTACACTAATTCCTTATTCCCAGCTTCTTACAATCCATCCCTTCCCAAAAGTTTTTGTCCTAAAAAACAAACGTGGAAACAACTAGAAAAAGATGGATAGAACAGAGTACTACTCTATTTTTACATCTTTAATAATAGGAAATGAATGAAGTATGAGCAACTACAGGAGCTGAAATTGAAGAATGGAAGTAAGCCCCAGCTATATATATAATTTGGAATACTTCAGAAGCATATGGAGCCATAAAGTCTTCAACAAATAATCTCAAAACAAAGTAGACATCTTGCTATGTAAACAGACCTTGCTGGACCAAATCTGCCATAACTTCTAGTAGAAGTGTCCAAATGGGATGTACCATATATCAAAACGAAGCTCTTGAAGAGTATTTTAAGCCCATGCAGATAGCTTAATTCTGAAAATTAGGCACAATAAAATTTTTTCTAAAACAACGTGCTGTCCTGAACCAGTCTGCATCATTACTAGCTCCATAAGCAATAGGCTTCAGCCACCAATGTATCCCTCAAGAAAGGAAACTCATCCAATATAGAATCAAGTCTCCAAGAAGCTTCTTCAGGTGGTAAACCTCTCCATTTGATCAAATATTCCACAATAGAACATGATCGAAGCTTCTTTTCATGCTGACCTATAACAGCCTTTGGGATGTACTGAATAAGACCGTCTTCATCAATAGGTGGCAGCTCATCAACTATATCCATTGGATCACCATAATAGGGCTTGAGCTGACTAACATGGAAGACATTATGAATCTTTGTAGAAGAGGGAAGCTCTAGTCTATATACCAAATCTCCAATTCGCTTAAGGATCCCGTAAGGGCCATAAAACCTGTGGGCAAGCTTATTACTAGATCCATATTTTAATGTAGAGTACTTGGATTTGGGCACCTTCAACAAAACCAGCTCTTCTTCATGGAACTCTAAGGGCCTCCTCTTCTCATCAGCATACATCTTCATTTGATCTTGAGCCTTCCTTAGATTCACCTTACATTGTTGAACAAGGGTCTATATTCTTTCCAACTCTTCCTTCCTATGAGGATTGATTTTTTCATTAAAGATGACTATGGGTAAGGGCACCTTGTAACCATACAAAGCCTCAAAGGGTGAAACTCCTATGCTCACATGAGTGAAATTGTTATAAGCAAACTCAGCCAAGTGTAACCAAGAATCCCATGAGGTTTGGACATCATAGCAAAAATGGCGAAGATAAGTCTCCAACCATTTATTAACTCTCTCTGTCTGTCCATCAGTTTGAGGATGATAAGCCGTAGATGGAGCCAATTTAGTGCCCATAGATATAAATACCACCTGTCAAAAGCTACTCATAAACTTTGAGTCTCTATCATGGACAATCACCTACGGTAATCCATATAGTCTAAAAATCTGCTCCATAAACTGACTGGCCACTTGAGAAGCAGTAAACTGAATCTTGGTTGGAATAAAATGGGCTGCCTTGGTGAGTCTGTCTACCACCACATAAATACTATTCCATCCCTTCTTGCTAGTAGGTAAGCCAGTAATGAAATCCATAGTAATATGAGTCCATTTACCCGTAGAAATAGGCAATGACTGTAACAAAGCTCCTGGCTTATGGGTGCTGTTCTTATTTTGCTGACAAGGCATACACTTCATAACAAAGTCCTTGACATCTTTCCACAGTCCTTTACAATAAATGCTTTTACTGATCCTCTCATAGGTCTTGAAAACTCCTAAATGTCCAGCTAGAGGCAAAGAAAGTACTTAAGTACCCTGTGATCACTATGTACTCTAAATTGGCTGCCATATAAGTAATGGTGCCACTTTTTGATTGCATGCAAGATAGCCAAGATCTCTTGGTCATAAACATTCATGGCCATTTCTTTATTTGTAAGCTTACGGCTCTCAAATGCAATTACTCCATGCTCTTGAAGCAAAACAGCCCCAATGCCATGGCCACTAGTATCACATTGTAGAGTAAATTCTTTGGAGAAGTCCGAGCATACTAAGATAGGAGCAGAGGTAAGGAGTTCCTTTAACTGGTTGAAGCTGCTATCTGCAAGAGCATCCCAAAAGAAAGCCTCCTTCTTCAACCTATCAGTCAAAGGAGCTGTAATTGCCGCATAATGCTTAATAAATCGGCAATAGAATGAAGATAAACCAAGGAATCCTCTAAGAGAGGTAGTAGTAGTAGGCGTTGGCCAATCTCTTATGCATTGCACCTTCTTGGGATCAGCTTGTATTCCTTTTTCACTGACAATATGTCCCAAGTATTCCACTTCAGTCTGTATGAAAGAACACTTCTTCTCCTTAGCAAAAAGCCTATGATGTCTCAATACATCAAAAACCCTCCTCATATGTGCCAAGTGATCCTGTAAAGTCTTGCTGTAGATCAAAATGTCGTCAAAGAACACCAAGACAAACTGAAAGAGGAAATGTTGTAAAATCTTATTCATCAAGCTTTGGAAGGTAGGTGGAGCATTTGTAAGCCCAAATGGCATCACTAAGAAATGATAGAGCCCACGATCAGTCCTGAAAGCAGTCTTGACTTCATCACCCTCTCGCATGCGAATCTGATGATATCTTGACCTCAAATCAATCTTCCTAAAAAATCGAGCCCCCTTAAGCTCATCAAGCAAATCATCAATCCTGGGTATAGGATACTGTTCTTCACTATGATCTTATTTTTACCTTTATGTCCTGCCATAATAGTACAGTCCTGCAGTACCCTCTGTCAAAAAAACGGCTATAACTTTTTCTAGGGAACTCCGATTTCAGAACTTTTTAGTTCAAATCGAAGCTAAGAATGCCCTCTATAACAAGTTTAGGATAGAAAATTCTGTAGCTGTATTTTTGAGTCTGAACTATTCAGTCGTCTTGCACCGTGTCTAGACCTGTAAGTGCCCTGTTTTGACCCTATAGTGCAAAATAGTAACCCCAAATGGTTACCAAACCCTGTAAAAGAGTGTATAGGACCTGTGAGTACCCTATAGTACCTACACCTATACTTTAATAATGAAGGGTGTACTTTGTAACCACGTGTAAGTACCCTGTAAGTGCCCTATAAATTCCCTGTTTTACCCTGTTTTGGACCTGTAGGTTCTTGAGCCTTTGGAAAGTCTTCAATCTTCAATTCTCCACTCGTTGTACCTGTGTGAGGGATAAAACGGCATGACAGGCTCCCTACACGGGCTCTGAATCACCGGGAGGTGGGCAAAGTTCCCCCCGGGTTGGTTGGTTGCACCCCTTCGGGATCTTTGATAGTGAGGGAGGGTCACCTCTCTTTTGTCCCACTATCTCCCTCGGCATCCACCTTTTTCCTCGGTGGGTATATCAACATGGCAGATGCTAGTATTCTAATCAATCAGCATGAGATGCATTTCTGAAATATTCATTCAACCTTTCATGAGATGCAATTGAATGGAATCTTGAAAGTTTGGATAGGAGAAGGGTCTTACCAATGCAATTCAGTGACTCACTGATTGGTACTACTTATCCTTTTACAATATTTTAGCTTGGGTAAAAGAAATTCAGCCAAAACAAATCAAGGTTATGCATCAAGCTGATCAAATGATATCTATGATGAAGTAATGATTGAATCAGGATGGAATTCAATGGAATAGGCTGAAATCAATGAGAATTAACACTAATCTCTGATTTATTGATCAATTTAGTGAATTAATTGATCAATAATCTCCCATCAACAAGTGGAAAAGCAATTAGCAAATGGATTATTGAGAGATTTCAGACATTAGTAAAAGGAATACCTCAATTAAGCTTGAAGAATATGGTGGATGTCAGCTTCAATCCCATTGATGTAAAAGTTCTTCATAATCCATCATAAATCTGTCACAAAGCTTGAAATCTCCATAGAATCAGCCCATACAAGCTCCAATATGATGAAATCCATGAAGAATCAATACCCCGGCCTTGCTTGAACACTTGAATACCAAAGATTCAAGCCTCTTGAAGAAAAACCCCAAAATAATCCTTCCATTTGAGCTCCAATGTCATGCACGGGCTGAAATCTCCTCAATGTCTTCAATCTTGGAGTCTATCCGACTTGTACATAGCATTAGAGAAGCCCTGGAGGTCAAGAAAATCCAAAATTTGAAGAAATTTGAGCTTCCAGATCTGTGGCTATGGCTGCCCTGCTGTGTTTTAGGGTTTTGAGCAAAGGAATGGCTGATCAGAGTTCTTCTCCAGCTGAAGATTGTTGTAAACAAGTGTTGATGAAGCCTTTCAAAGCATTTGATCAATGGACTAAAGATCTATAGCAGATTGAGCAGGGAATAGGAGCAGGAAAATCAGCACATTTTTCGGTGCATTTTTCGAGCTGTTCTCTGGCTCATGACCTGCATCATCCTTCAACCATGGTACTCCTCCTGAAGCTCATGCAATAAGGAACCTTTGCCCTATGATTTGGCAGTGAGAAATGATCAGTAGAGAAAGGTATTTGAGGATTTCTTGGCAGCCACCATGGAAGCTTCAGCCAAAAGCTTGAAAGAGAGAGAAGAGAGGCTCTCTTTTGAAAAGTAACTGTAGTTTAACCTCTAACTAAGCCCGATTAACCATCCTTTACCCTAGTTACCTCCATTTTTTCATGAAGTTTGATGATGACTTGCCATTTAAGCCATCCTCCTCCATGTCTGACCTTGGATATCTCTAGATGTAGTCTCTTACTAACTGTAGATGATCTGCAGCACTCCACTAGTCACTGTCTTGTACAAATTTTGTCTGAAATTGATTTTTATAGAGGAAAATAGGACTGAAAATAGAAGAAAAGAATGGATCAAAGACCAATGCTCTGATACCACTTGTCAAAGAGAGAACTAGGGAGAGAGAAAGAGGAGAGAGAAGATTGCAGAAGGGAGAGAAAGACTGCAGGAAGAGAGAGAAGAAGAGTGATGAGGAGAGAGAAAAACTAGATTTAGAGAGAGAAAGACAGGAAAGAGGGAGAAGCCATAGAAGCTGTGAGCAAGATGGGAGAGAAAGACTATAATTGTATTAATGTGTCAAAAAGATGTGAAAATTTACATCTCCTCTCCTTTTATACCAATGTCAGTATGACATGGCATAATATCAATGTTATTTACACTAATTCCTTATTCCCAACTTCTTACAAATCTATAGTACCCTTTACATATCTCATGATCCTCTTGACTGCATCTAAATGTGATTTGTGAGGCTTCTGCATGAACTAACTAATCAGCCCCACTGCATAACATAAGTCAAGAGGGGTAATAGTCAAGTATATCAAGCTGCCCACCATCTGTCGATACATGGTCACATTCTCTATGTCATTTCCAACATCAATCTTCATCTTGGCATGTTGATCAAGAGGTGTCTCCATAGGCTTGCATTCAGCCATACCATACTTCTATAACATGTCATGAGCATAGTGCTTCTGTAGCAGCCATATACCTTGAGGCGTAGATACTACCTCAATCCCAAGAAAATACTTCCGCTCACCAAGGTCTTTGACTTGAATTCAGCCTGTAAACATGATTTAATTTTAGTAATTCCCTCTTTATCATCTCTATGATGATAAGATCATCTACATAAACCACTAGAAACACATATCCATGATCTGTCTTCTTCGTGAACAGACTATGATCTGCATCACCCAATCTAAATCCATGTTGCTGTAAATAACTGTTCATCTGAGTGTTCAATGCTCTAGGTACTTGTTTCAACCCATCATCTTACATACATGTGTAGGAAAGTCCAGGTGAGCATAGCCTTCAGGCTACTCCATATATACTTCCTTGAGCACTGGATTTTGCTAGGAAAACATGCTCAAAATTTGCCAAAAAATCTGAAATTCAAGGAAAAAATAGACTTCGTCCAAGGCGGCATAGGCAATCGAGTCGATTTTAAGCAGTAAGTAGCCGTCGGGTTCCTAAAGTGCTTTAAAGATACACCAACTAGCAATTACAGATTTTTCATAATTTTTTCATCAACTAAAATGAACCTCGAAAAAAGCTAGGCCGTGCGGGACCTCGAGACAAACGCCCAGAATTTTTTAGAATTCAATTCGAAGGTCGGACGTGGGAGGAACTTGAGAGTTGAAGGGGTGCCACCCTTTATAAAAAAACCCGCAACATGCAAGTAAGAAGCAGTATGCACCATTTTTACAAAGGAAATTTGCTTCTTGTTGATGTTTGATGGTTGAAATTGGAATTCATGTGGAACAAAAAAAAAAATTGAAGCTTGTTTGCATTACGATTGAGGGCTGTGCATAAAAGAAATGCAGATCCATAATAATATATAGTTGTAATAATTGAATTATAGCAAGAAAAGTGCATTTTTAGTGTAAAAATGAAGGTTTTATTGGTTTCAGGTGGGGAAAAGAGATTTGCATGGGATCCATAATGAAGATTTTATTGGTTTCGATTGGGGAAAAGAGATGCGCATTAAGATTGAGGGTTGTGCATAAAAGAAATGCAGATCCATAATAATATATAGTTGCAATAATTGAATTATAGCACGAAAAGTGTATTTTTAGTGTAAAAATGAAGGTTTTATTGGTTTCGAAGGGGAAAAGAGATGCGCATGGGATAAAATTCTAAGAAAATATATATTTCAACTATCATAATCAATTACTAATCATAAATTAGAAAATAATATATTTTTATGCACAAATAAATAGATAAAAATAGCTAAAAATGGAGAAAAATAGAATTTTCTCGTTATTAAAATATAAAAAATTATGATTCGTGGTTGTGGCTATATAACAAAGCTGAGGCATGAAGTTTGGCTTCAATTTGGCTTTGTTTATGTATCATAGTTCATGTTTTTTCCGTTTTATGCGAAAAATATATACAAAATAATACCCTACACCTATGCAACGCAACATAACCTAAACGTTAGAGGAAAAGGGTGAGGTTAAGAGATTAAGAGGGTTGAGAGGGTGTGAATCTTTGAAATATTTGATTGTGCATTCCATTTATAATTGTGATAATTCAGTTTAAGAGGCTAGTAGCACGAGGAATCGGTGCTAGTCTCCATACATCGAAGCATATGTTTAGTGAAAATCATGAAAGGGTTGTTCTTTCCACATCACAAAATGTTGATTCAATGAAAATTATTTTTGCACTAGGATCATATGCACTATGAATGATGCATGGCATGGTATCAGTCCTGGATTGCATAACAATTGTCTTCCTAGGACATGACTTATACGTTGAGTGGAAAGGAGCCTTTGCTATAGGGCAGTTGTACGCTTTCCTTGGGACTATTTTGTGAGGATCTATATCTTCTTGGATTGTACAAAACAAGAAAAGAGTGGAGTTTGTGCGTTATGTTCTATATGTTGGAGTGACGCATCTTGGGGCTAATCCCCGAGGTGTAGGAGAGTCACAATGGAGCCGCAGCAATCAGCCGAGAGGTGCTTCCTCATGTTTGTGTTACGAGGCACAATGCCTATATGTTATGGGATCTCCCTCTGAGGAGAAGGGAAGGTAAATGTTAGACTACATATCAGCTACAAACACATAATTAAGTCTATCTAGTGTACATCAGTGTATTACAGACACTCTTGGACCGTGAGGCCATGTGGTGGGGTTGTTTGTTGTGTGCATGAGGTCTGGCTAGTGCCATAGCCAGTGCCAGTCCCTTTTAGGTCCCATCAGTTATTTTTAGCAAGCTTCTCTAACTACCTCACAACTAACAGAAACTCCTAGGACGGCCGTCTAGTAGGTTAGCAAAACAGGATCACTGGAACTCCCTTCTAAAACAGGTCCTTCAGTGCTTGGCAATGCCTTTGCAAGAGGTAATGACTACTCAGACCTCCCCCAGACATAATAATCTAAACCTGGGACTTCATGCCTTGATTTTCGATCCTCGACAAACAAAAGAAAGTACCCCTTACATACACATATATCATTATTTGCTTAAGGGAAAAAGACTCGGAAAAGGGGATGAAACCACCTGGAATGGCCACAAAGAAGCTCCTTCGCAGCAAAGGCTCCCTCCAGTGTCTTTAGCAACCTGTATGATGCAATCACTAAAACAGAAAACCATCAAATGTACCTGTAATAAACAAACATATGGCCCTCTTGGCCTAAAGAAATAGCACATTTCACTACAAACTAACTGCCCGTCTTGGCCTAAAGAAATAGATCATGTTACTGCAAAACTAACTGGCCGTCTTGGCCAAATAAAATCAAACATTAAAACTTTAAAGCAACTGGCTCTCTTGGCCTAATGAAATGAAGCAAACTAGCACATATATATCCCTCCTTAGAAACAGGTAGATATGCAAAAATACACTCCATTCCAAGGGAAAAACTAGGGCTCTCAATCCTAAACTAAATGCACCCATCCCTCATTCATATATAGCAAGAGGTGTACGCATAACATGTCATTTGATCAACCTATGGGTCCAAGTTAATAACAGTAGATAGGTCTCGACCACTCTTCACATTACCCATATCAACCATTGCATGCAACCTGTGGTCTAATAAAATTCCCCACAAACAACTAGGTCATGTCTCATTATTAATAACAACATCTGGACTAGGACCAGAGTTGAAGAAGATGTCCTCTTCATAAGCAAAATTTGCTAGGGAATCCGCAAACTAATTCCAAGAACGTGAAATCAACGGAAGAGATACACTCTCAAATTCATCAAGTAGGGTTATAGCAGTTCGATGATACTTGCAAAGGATGGGATTCTGGACTGTGTATGTCTCATTTAGTTTATTTAAGATAAGCTCAAAATCCCCTTTTACTAACAACCGCCTAATACCACCTTTCTTGGCAATGTTTAGTCCCATAATCAAGGCTTTATACTTTGCCATGTTGTTAGTGAATTCTTACCCTGAGATAAACAGCTAATTTCATTGTGACTCTATGTCGGGGATCTCGAATAACTACTCCAACACTCCCTTTTTTATTAGGGCCCCTGGATGCTCCATCAAAGTATAATGTGTATGTCCACCACGGGTTTACACAGCCAGCCATCAAGAACTCCCCTATTCGTAATTATGATAGTCAAAATTCAATATACTTAGAGGATAAACTGACAGCTCCATCCCTCCTTCTTCATTAAACTCAACAAGGATGCTTGTCAAAATTTGTAAACAGTGATGGCAGAAAACTTTGATTTCCCACACAAAGGTATTGCCTTCTTGCTCAACCACTTTGTATCCTTTGGTCCACCAGAGAAGATTCCCTTGATGATATCTTTGCTCTAAATATGGGTGCTCCAAATTAGAGATTAACCACCCCATCAATCAATTTAAGCTCTCCTGCAGGTCTCAAATCAACCCCAGTATGGACCTACAATGCATTTAGCACGTTAGCATACTAAAAAGTAATAAGGTTTAATCTTATAAAGATTAACCTTATTTTTAAATTCCACTCCCTACGGATCAGCTAGTAAAGCCGTGGACATTTTTTTTAACCTATCCTAACTACCTTGTAAGGGCCATCCCATCTAGGTTCTAGCTTCTCGGGAAATAGCTCCCTACGCGCATCGTAATATAGAACTAACTGTCCTTTCTTAAAGGTATATTTTTTCACTTTTAGATCATGATGTTGCTTCATCCGACGCTTATCTACTTCTTGGTGTAATAGACTCTGCAATTTGAGCTCATCTAAGTGGGCTACAGTCGTAAAACACTCGAATAGGGCATCTTTCTCACCCAAAGAATGATTAATTGCAAATATTATGGTCAGCAACTCAATTTCTAAGGGCAAGACACACTCCTCCCTATAAACTAATTTGAATGGGGTGTGGCCAGTGGCTTGTTTAAACATCGTATTGTATGCCCATACCGCCACATATAATTTTGTATCCCGGCCCCATTTCTTTTCGGAGATGATCTTTGACAGGATACCCACAAGCTACTTATTGGTACTTTCAACTTGCCCATTTGCTTGCGGATTATAGGGGTTCATCTTGTTATGCTTAATTTTCCAAGCTTCAATTGGACTTTTAATCACTTTGTTTAGAAAATGGGTTCTGCGATAGGATACTATTTCTTTTGGTGGACCGAAATGGCAAATGATCTGCTCAAGTAAGAAACTGGCAGTCTCTTTTGCATTATCTTGCCTCCTTGCTCATGCTTCTGACCACTTTGTAAAGTAATCAGTGTGCTACTATAATGTATCTCTTTTGAGTAGTAGACGACGAGGTAATAGGACCCACAAAGTCAATGCCCCACTTCTCAAATGGAAGGGTAGCCATAATCGGAGTAAGTGGGAAATTCTTGTTCTCTCTATTGTCATGTCTTTGAAATGCGTCACATCTCTTAACATACTCAAATGAATCTTGGAAGATGGACAGCCACCAATATCCAGATCTTAAAGCTTTTTGTGCCACCAATAAACAGAGTCATGGCACTTTTCCAAAATAAATGGAACCTCGTTAGGCATCACACATCGGCGATAGATATCATCAACACCCTGCCTATATAGTGTTCTTGCGATCAAGGAAAATTTCAATTCTTGATGTTTAATTTTTCTCTTCTTGGATTTTGATAGAGTAGCTCTAGTCTCTCCTATAGATAGATAATGCGTTATAGTAGCATACAGGAGGGAATAGATGCCGTATCAATCTTAAACAATGTTTCCATGCCACTTCCTTCAGCCAAGACCTCTTTTGGCTCTTCGAAATCCACAATACATTCTACAATGCCTTGTAGCTTTGGTGGCTTGCTCTTAATCTCGTAATCAAACTCTTGCAAAGTGATTAATCACTTTGGTAAATGATCAAGCAGCTATAACTTGTTTAGCAACAATTGAAATTCTTCCGCCTTTGTATAAAAAACCACCTTCTCATAAAGAATGTAGTACTTGAACTTTTTGGTCGCAAATACCATTGCAAGGCACAACTTCTTCATATAGATATAGTTAATTTCCGATATGCCCAACTTCCGACTAGCAAAAGCTATCAGATGGTACCACTTTTCCTCCCAAATTTGGGCCAAACAGTACCTGATGCTATACATGGTTGTTGCTGAAAATATATAAAACATTTCGCTCCTTTTGGGTGCTTTTAAAACAGGTGCTTTGGCAAGCTTCTACTTCACATCATCAAAAGATACTTTGCAAGCATCACTCCATGCAAAATGACAATGATAGGACAATAGGTTCATCAGTGGCAACATTCTTTTTGCTAGGGCATTGATAAACCTCTGATAATACCTTACCGATGACAGAAATGTATGCACCTCCTTTGGAGTATGCGACGGACTCATGGCGACTATGAGCTTGATCCTTTCACGGTCAGTCGCAATCCCTATTGAACTGACCATATGACCTAACAATAGCCCATAAGGCACCCCAAAGATGCACTTTCGTGGGTTAAGAGCTACGAAAAAAATTGTATGCAACACTTGAAACACTTCCGCAAAATAAGCAACTGCCTTTCTCTTATGGTGGCTGCTCCCAAATCTTCAATGAATACTTTCAAATCCTCTTGGGAGATGTCACCAAAGGTCTTGTCAGCTATTCTTTGCCACGAATTAGGTGCATTACATAAACCAAATGCCATCACATGGTATGCAAAGATACCAACGATAGTAATAAATGTCGTTTTCAACTTGTCTTGCTCAGCAATCGTCATTTGGTTATACCTTGCAAAGAAATTCATGAACGAATATATTTTCCTACATGCCAATTGATCCAAAATTTGGTCAATAAATAGCAACGGGTAGTAGTCTTTAACAGTCTGCTTATTCAACTCTCTAAAATCCATGCAAAGCCAGATTTGATTATTTTTCTTCTTTCTGATCATAATTGGTGAACACCATTCGGTATGCTGAACATGGAAGATCAAACCCGCTTTTCGCAACTTCTGTAGCTCCTCGAAAAGCCCGTTCCTTAGTTCAAAAGGCATGCATCTTACTTTCCGATGTACGGGCCGACTTCCTTCTTTCAAAGGAATGGTATGCACAGCCAGACTCAAGCAAAAGCCTCTAAGTTTGTCATAGCTCCACCAAGCAAAGATGTTGCGGAACTCTCAAATTAAGGACACACGGTGCTCTCTTTCTTCCAAACTGAGCATGGAACCTAATTTAATTGGCCATGAATTGTTTGGCGTACCAAGGTCCAGCTTAATAACGTCTGCGTCTCTTATCCTATTTTGAGGCTCTATTGGCTCATTTAATGTTGTCTAATAGATGTCTTCTATAGTGGACCCTTCTTTAGATCCATCGCTCAATGACATCTCACTACCAGATGGATCATCTACTGTTTTTAGTTCAGTAAAGGATAAAGGAGCTCTCTCACTCTGAGAAGACACAGGGTAAGCATCCACTATTACACGATTGGAACCTCTACCTAGAATCACTCGACCAACGAGTATATCGACTTGACAGTTTGTTCGTAAAATCCATGGCCTACCTAGCAAAACTCGATAGCTAGAACATCCTGCAAACCTTAAGGAAATTGATGTCCACAGCTATTTGTCTATATTGCTTAGAAATCATATCGGTGTAGTGCTACATCATGTCCTTAACTTCGCCAAGGACATTAGAGACACACTCATAGCCGCGATCATCTTTCTGCGTCCCATCGGCCTAACCACTTGATTAGGAATCGGCCACTGACTTACTAGGACAACATTAGGATTCGTTGTTTGGCCTCCACCATTTAGTGGGCCCATCTGACTAGCCATAGGCATAGTCAAACTAGGAAGAGTTGGTAACATAGGAAAATTTGGCATGATACTCCCTCTTCCATTCGCATTTAACATGGGGTCCCCTTGACTCCCATTGGTCAGTGCTAAATTATTACCATTCCAATTTATCCTTACTGCATAAGCCGCTTGCAAGCGTGACTCTACTCCTTTTGCTTGGGTAATAGCAGTGTCAATGTCGGCCAAAGCAACGCTACTCAGCTAGCTATGGTCACTGCACTACAGAAGGCCGTGAAGAATTGGTCAATGCTAGTCATGGTTCCAGCCTCTAGACCGTGATATCATACTATTTCCCTTCCTTTTAATGTCATATTGAAGAACATCATTGTGTCATTTGTCTTGGATCCGATAGTTGAACATGAGCGTTTGAAACTCCTTAATATGGAGTTCTCCATCTTCTTGTGCTGACCCATGAAATATGGGCAAAGGTGCTCCTAATGCTGGTAAATCTAGTGTCCCTGCTGGAATTGCGATGGGTTGTGCTATGGCTACAATTGGATTGACAACAGGTGTTTGTGTAAGTAAAACTACACCCCCACTTAAAGTGGATTGATTGACTAGAAGAAGGAAAGTATTAAGACTTCCTCTTGCACTCAAAGGGCTGCTTATGACACTTAGGTTATTAGAACCACTGCCACTTATGCTTAGTGGGTTGCTCCTTTGAGGAGAATAGCGCCTTAGAATCTACGGAGAACCATCTAGCCCTCTCAGCACATTTCTCTTTTTGTATTTCGGCTTGATAGTTCTTGTCATAGGACATAAACCAACTATTTAGTCCCTAGAAACCCTAGATTTGGAGCCACCACTTATCGGCGGCTCCTGACAAATGCACCACTGATAGGACCTAAAATAGGCTGGCGCTGGCTGTGGCACTAGGACCTCATGCACACAACAGACACCCCCACCACATGGCCTCGTGGGCCAAGAGCGTCTAAGACTCACTCTACACTAAATGCTAATGTTTGCATTTGTATTAAGTCATAGTCCAATGTTTACCATCCCTTCTCCTCAGAGGGAGATCCCATAACATATAGGCATAATACCTCGTAGCACAAACATAGGGAAGCACCTTGGCTGATTGCCATGGCTCCACTGCAACTCTCCTACACCTCGAGGATTGGCCACAAGATGCGTCACTCCAACATAAAGTATACACTATATAAGCTCCACTCTTTCATTTTGAATGTATCCTAGGAGATACCATGTGTCCTTACCAAAAAATTTCCAAAAAACGATCGACTAGCATACAGATTAGGTTGTCTCACACACTCAAGCATAGGTCATCATAACGGAAAACAGGTGCTATGCATCCAATTCTTCATATTTCGATAGCATGGTTGATATGCACATGCAAAAGTGGATGATCCTAATGTGCTCAAACATAATTTTCAATCATAAACGTGTCGTGCACAACCAAGCTTTCCAATGCTCATTTACTAACTGATTGTGGTGATGTAAGGATAGCACCGAGACAACGCTCATGCTAGTATCCTCTTAATTAAAATATTACAAACCTTATATCATGATATGCATCATCAAAATCATTAGTAAACAGCACCCAAATCACATCATTTAAACACCCCACCCCCTACTTTTAGGTAGTGATTCTATTGCATAGGTATAGGAGTTCATTTTGATGTATGAAAAGTGATAAATCATGAACTTTAACAAAGAGATAGGAAAAACTAAGGTTAAACCTCATGCTGCGTCACTATCATACATTCACAAATACTCATTATATTTTTCTTATTTTTATGAAGCGTATTTCTATTTTTTTCTTATTTTTCCTTTTTTAAAGCATTTATTTGATAATAATCACTATTATTTTTTTATTTTCCTTATACCAATCATTTCAGCATACTAAAATGCAATATATTTTACATTTTTCCCCATAAGAACACATTTCACCTACCCAAAATGACAAAACCATCATTTTACCCTTAAAAACCGTGTTTCGAGTTTTGGGGGATTTAAATAGCACATGTAAATCATTATGAAATCAAAATTTAATTATAGACAACAATTAAATATGATGCAACTAGAAGTCAAATAAATTTTCATTGCATAAGAACATCATTTCCATCATAAAATATAAAAAAACCTTCATTTCCTTCGTAAAAAATAGTCATACCATGTTTCTATGAAACCGGAGACACATTGAATGACTCCTTGACCAACGGACAGAACCTCCATTGCTCTCAATTCCATGCTGCACATCGATCTTCAACATCTCCATTAATCTCCATCATCATTTTCTTTTCAATCTCCTTCTCGATTCTTCCTTCAAGATAGTGTGCATGAAGAGCCCATAGAGGAAAGAGAGAGGGAGGAGAGAGAAAGACTAGTTTCTGATCTTCCCATCCAAGTAGCCATTTCACGAGCCAAAGGGAGCGATGGAGAGTGAAGGAAGCAAGCAAATTAGGGATGTAATTTGATTGTATGTGTACATTGAGGTGGCATTACCCCTCTCTCTCTCCCCTCATGAAATCATCGTGTAGAAAACATGGCGCCTTCATCTTCTTCACAGTCGAAAAAAACGCCCCCCTCGTGAAATTTTGGGGGTGTCCAAGGCATATTCAGCTATTTTAGCGAGGTACCTGTCAAAGTAATTAGAGACATATTCTCCACCTCCATCTAATCTAAGACATGAAAATTTACAACTCAACTCATTTTCAACATGCTTCTTGAAGTCCTTGAGTGCATCAGACACATCATCCTTATGTTTCAGTATGTAAAGCCAAGTGTACCTGCTGCTAAAATCATCAATGAAAGACACATAGTAATGAGCACCACCAAACGAAGGATTATGAGATGGATCCCATACATCTAAATGTACCAATTGCAAGGGTCATGAGGTATTCCGTACATGTCTCATAAATGAAAACCGTGCTTGCTTTCCAAACTGACATGCATCACATACATGTCCAAAGTCATGATACTTGAACTTAGACAATCCAAGCACAATCTCCTTCTGCTACATAGATTTTAGCTTTTATACATTCACATGGCCAATTCACTTATGCCATATCTCAATATCCCATATAGCACCACCATCATGTGCGAACATGGCTGATTTCCATTCTGGCATTGATGCATCAAGAGTAAATATTATGCCATCTCTTTGGCCTCTAGCAATCAATTTGCAGCCATTACCATATTCTTCAACAAAGCATCCATCTCCATTAAATCTCACCAGCAGATTCTGTTCTACCATCTGTCCAACTGATAAAAGATTCTTGGTTATTGTAGGTACATGTAGTACATCATGCATGCTCTTTTTCTTAGGATCAGGCATCAACAAAGGTACAACTCCTTTATGCTGTTGGGTGTCATCCCCAATACAAACATGTCCATGCAAACCTGCAACCATCTCATTAAACCATTCTCCATGGGATGTCATATGATTTGAATCCCTTGAATCAATGTACCATCTCTCATCTCTGTTCTTCCTAGATGCATTCTTAGACACATGTTGCATGGCAAACAACCTGTCACCCTGATCATCAAGACCTCCACTAGATGAAGCATAATTTCCATGATGTCTACCCTTGGCTTTCATGTCAGCGTGCTTCTTATGACATGCCCATATCTACCACAATAATGATAGTCCTTGTCCATGTTGGACTAATCATTCGACTGCCAGGATCCTCCTCTATCTCTAGGGAATCTCCCCCTGCCTCGAAAACCGCCAGATCCACGCTAGCCATGTGTATTCGTGCCATACCAGGCATTCTGTTGTTACTGTCCATAAGTGTTTCGAGTGTCTCCTCGACCTTGAAAAGAGCCACGGCCTCTGTCGCCTCTACCACGCTGGCTAGAGTAAAGAATAGTGTCTCTGCTTTGAGACGTACTAGAACCTGTATTCAGCCCAAGCTTAACTTCCTCATGCAACAGCAAAGCAATCAGCTCATCCCAATCAGGGAATTTAGCTCTCACAGAAATAGATGTATCAAATGCTTTATACTCTTTGCCAAGTCCATTCAATGTCACTACAATCATATCATCCTCAGACACTAAAGATCCAATGGTGGCAAGCAGATTCGCTATGTTCTTGATCTTTGTAGTGTAGGCCTGAATGCTTCTACCATTCCTAGAAATATTATTGAACTGTTGCTTCACCTAAAATTTTCTTGCATGTGTTACATTTCCATAATTCTTCATGAGTATGTCCCATGCGTCCTCCTTTCGGGAATTGCATCTAGTAATCTGTATAACCGTAACATCTAATATACATAAGGAAAACCAATGTAACACCTTGCATGCTCTCTCACTCCATAGCTTATAAGCCCTTTTCTGATCATTTGTCAGATTCCTTTAAAGCCTTTCAGGTTCAGCCTCATCACCTACACGCAAGTCCCATTAACCTCTGCCAACCAAAAAATTATTCATACGGAACTTCCATAAAGCAAAATTTTTGTTGTCCAGCTTTTCTCCCACAATTTGAGTGATCTTGTCAGTGCCTTGAGCATTTGCCATAGTTCTAGCTTAGGTATTCAGTGTTATATACAACCTATAAGTATCTGACTCCTTTTCCTATAGTTCAGGACCAGTTTCCTACTATTCAGAATAGTTTCCTCCAATTCATGACAATTTTCTACAAATCAGGACAGTTTCCTGCAATTCAAGATAGTTTCTTGCATATCAGGACAATTTCCTGAAATTCAAGACAGTTTCCTATAGATCAGGACAGTTTCTTGCACAAAAAAGCAGGGTATTTCAGCCCTTTACAACCTCAGAAACATCCACAAGCATGTGGGATAACCCGTAGGTATTTTAGTCAGTACATAGACTCTACAAGTATTGTATCTTTGTCTTAGGTATTCTTACTGCAGTGAAGAGAATATGCAATTTGAAACCTACAACGTGACATTCAGGCACCTTCCTAACATTCGGGAAATCAACTCCTTTGAGATCCTGAGCGATAAATGATGCTATTTTCTCCAAGAGTGTAGAGAGGCAATGTCATACATTGCATTTACTGTAAATGACCGGCCAAGTAGATGTCAAGGCATTTGTTTCATCTCCAGATTTCAATCCTCAGTTGCATCCAATGCTCTCTTTAGTCTTCCAAGAATTCAACATACATATGTCAAGTCATACAAATGACAGGAGCTCCAAAATGACATGTGATGCTTCAGTAAGAGAGACAATGCTTGTTGCCTACATTTAGTGACAATTTTCAGCCATTAAAATTTTAAAGATCTGAATATTTCTCAGCATAAACTCCCAACTCCAATGCATGACATCAAGTCCATATGACTTCCCAGCATATAGCTATGCTTCAATGGTACTCTTGAACAAGTTTGAGAGCTCCAAGCTCATGTCAGATGTGCATACATGCTGTAGATTGTCAGTATACAATAGAAATAAGGGTCAAGTAAGAGGGAGAGGGTAGTACTAAGAGAGCCATGCTTAAGTTTCTAGTCCTTACTTCTATTTATGTAGTGGTAGCTAGGGTTTAACCTAGCTAAAAAGGAAAAATCCCCACAACATGCAATTTCCTATCCCACTCCAACACTATGCTGCTTTGAGGCCATCGTAGCAAGAAAAATTCTTCTAACACATTCTTTGATCTATCCCTTCTTGGACCCTTGCAATGCCTCCAACACGTATGTCCTTGAAGTAAACCTTGGTAGGGTAAAACGAGATACATAGTATTGGCAAAGCAAGGGAGTACTTTCGCTAGGAGAAGAGAAAATTCAAGTACTATCTTTCTCCCTCTCTTTCCACTATCCCTTCTCTCTCTCTCTCTCTCTCCTCGGGTAAGTTACTCATAAATATATGTGTGCATCACGTGGGTTCAAAATAAAGTATTTTTAAAATACTATTTTTATACTTTTTTTTTACATACATAAGGGTGTAATGTAAAGGGGTTATTTATAGATTGAATAGAAAAGGGTGATGTTTTATTCAAGAAAAATTCACAGATAAGGATATTTATAAATAGGCCTTGAATGCATGTGATGTAGAGGATATACATATAGTAACTTCCCTGAGTCACACACACACACACACACACACACACACACACACACACACACACACACACACACACACACACACACATTACCTCCCACTCTAACTCCTATATCTCTATCTATTACTCTAACTCTCCCTCTATCTCTCACCATCTCTTCTCTCTCTCTCTCTCTAACTCCTCTATCTCTATCTATTACTCTAATTCTCCCTATATCTCTCACCATCTCTCTCTCTCTCTCTCTCTCTCTCTCTCTCTCTCTCTCTCTCTCTCTCATTCATATTTAGTGGCACAAGGCCAGAAGAATCAAAGATATTTAATAGCCTAAGCCTCTAGGGATTATATAGCCATTAGCTATCCGGGTCATTGAGCATGCTTTACTCTGACAAGTTTGAGATTTTGGTGATCTTGCCACAATCTTTGCTACTTTATAGATTGATGAGGATGTTCGTGACATAAACAATTACTATCGTGATGATAATGTTTAGGTGGTTACAACTCCTTTTGGTTTGATGATGATGGCTCGATTGTGATGATGCATGCTGATTGACAATGACAACAAAAGAGGACGATTTGACATCCCTTATTTTATTAAGGGTGTTACATCCTCTCCCCCTTAGAGGAATCGAGATATCCTCATCTAAAGCAAAACTAGGGTTTTCATTTTTTCTATGGTAAGTTTGATCATATGACCTATGGGTTAGAACCTACCATGCTTACAATGTGCTATTCTGATACAAGCATTCAACTTCAAATGGATATTATAAATTCAAAGATAGGTTTCCTGCAATATATTGATTGAATTAATTAGAAGAGTAGGATCCATTATAAGGATAGGGCTTATTGCATCTTTCTAAGGCTGTCGCATAGATTCCAACTGAGTATCCAAGGGAGATTTTAACCATCAACAAAACTTAGCCACTTGTTGCCAAGACTCTACTATCCACCGAAGACTCACTTCCCTTGTTAGTTTTAGCTTGGCCAACATGGCTGGACTAGGGACACAGTTACCGTGTTTTCCGCAGCACAGAGGAGCGGAAAACGAAAAAAAGGAAATAGCGAAAAAGGTGCCTTGACCGGTAACCAGACCCTGAAAAATTTAAATGTTCGGGCACGGCCCTCAGAAAGTCTCAATGTCGCCCCGAGGCAACAAAAGAGTAAAAGGCGCACCATTAAATATGGAAGCGCTCCCGAATCCTTGTAAAAGAGCGCAGGCTCACTCCTGTGCAAATTGTACGCATTAGTTGGGAATAGGATGAAATTAGAGTGGTGGGAAATGGGAAAAAGGGCCTAGGCTACGGCCGGCCATGTGAAAAAGGGAAAAAGGGGATGACCGCCCAAAAGGGATTTAAGATTTTGTATATAAAGTTGAAAAGTAAATGAGAAGCTCATTCTTTGGTGTGTGGCAAAAAGAGTCTTCTTCTTCCTCTCTTCTTCTCTCCTTCTTGCTTTTGTGTGCTCTTGAGAGAGGGAATGTGAGAGTGTGAGGGAGTGAGTGTGTGTGGGAGTGAGGGATCAAGGGGGTGAAGCTCTTCACCATCTCCTCTTCTCCTCTTCTCTTCTCTTCTCTTGCATGCGTGGCTATGGAGGATGGAGCTTGGAGATGGAGGAGGCTTGAGGATGCTTGAGCTAGCATCAAGAATCGTGGAGCTACCGGAGTGCAAGAGAGAGGAGGGTACTCGATCAAGTATCAAGGTAAGCTCACTACACTCGTAGGATCGACGACGCGTCGGCTAGGTGAGAGATAACCATTAGAGCTCACTTGGAATGCTTGAAACAATAAGCGGTCTGTGGGTCTTGGCGGTTGAGCGAAAGCTCCCACATTTTGGTACCGTTGCCGGGACCAACGGATTCAAGCTTGAGCACTAACGCGCCTCATATCGAGCATCGAAGTAGGGGATTCATCCCCGAAACGGAGCTTGAGATAGGTAGGAAGTTTGGGTGTTTTTTATCTTCAAAACAAGTAAGTATTTTGGGATATTTTGGTTGTGTGATGATAGGAAAGCATGGAGAATCTATTTCAATTTTTTGCCTTCGATCTTTGTTGCATTTAGCGTAGGTTAGAGTTAGGAAATTGAACCGGAAAATGGTAGGGTTTACTGTTTCAAAATAGGGCAAAAATCATGCAAAATGGGTAAAATGCTTGCTAGTGATGCCTAAGATCAGCAAGTGAGTGATTGGGGGCATCAACACCACATTTGGGAAGGCATATAAGAGCCAGGAGGCCAAGGGAGAGCTCATTTGTGTCATTCCAAAGAGAGAAAGAGAGAGAGAGAGAGAGAGAGAGCTCCAGCCTGTATCGATTCGATCTCATCACCGACGCACTTACCGGCCCATTCAGGTATACGAATCTCTCTCTCTACTTTCCTAGATAGGATCTGGAAGTGCATGACCATGGCGCCGGCCTACATTTGGTGAAACGATCGAAATTGCGTTCGCGCGGGTTAGAAGCGCTGCACTCGGCCCATCCAAGTGGCCTCTCATGGGCCGAGTCCCAGAATCGGCCCTCGGCCCACTCGGCCAAGCCCTCGAACCCCGTCTGAGGCAACTGTTCGAGTCAACCCACTCGGCCGTCTGAGTCAAAGCTTTTTGCCACATGGCACATCCGGCCTCGGCTCTTTCGAGCGACCCGTTCGAGTCTCAAATTTGGCCCTCGGCCACATCCGAGATTCGGCCCTCGGCCAAGCGCCATTCGGCCCGTCCGAATCCGCCATTCGGCCCATCCGAATCAAAATCATTTGAGTCAAATCCGGAAATTCGGCCCTCTACCCCGTGGCTCAGCCCGTTCGAGTGACCTACTCGGACCCTACAATTCAGACCAGTTGGTCCGAGTGCAACTTTTTGTCAAATTTGTCAGAAATTTGACCTGACTCGGCAAATACGCAGTAGCGCAAACTGTGGAAACCCTTTGGGCGCTTAGAACTTGATTCTGGCACACGTGAGAAGAGAAATTGTAGTGCGCAACTGCTTAGCGGCTAGAAGTGGACAGTTGCGAGCCCCAAGGACTTAGACGCGAGCCGCTGAACCGTAAAACCTAATCGATAGAAAGCGAACAAGGCAACATACAAGGAAACCCTAAACCTTGACAAAACGGCCAAAAAATGGACCTACAAGCCTATCAAGCCTGAAACAAGCGAGAGTGTGTCGGACACTGAGGAATTGGTTACTGCACTCACATGGAATTTTTGCTGGAGAGCAAGATGAGCCGAGGGATGAGCGACGAGGAGTTGCAAGAGATATTCACATGTATGTCTCCAAATCAGGTTGCTCAATTCAGAGATATGGTAGACTAAGAGCTATCTTGGACACCATCACCCCATTCCGTGAGATCTACTTCAGCACACTCTGATGCTTCGATTTCTAGTAGATGAGGTCGACGCTCTAGACTGGGCTCCAACAAAGGGAGTGGTTTTGGGGGGTGTTGCGGAGATGTGGATGTTGCGAGCCTACGTTTGGCTCTAGATAGGGGTGCTACTCCTTGCTCTCGTACAAGTTCTAGAGAGGATGGATCAGGTGGGTGCTGTGGAGGCACTGATGCAGTGTCTCCATCTTATCGTTTTGGTGGAGGCATATCACCTCTAGGATTTGTCACACCTGTGGGGACATGTAATCCAGTGACTTTGGCTTTTGATCAGTCATTTGCAGGTGGCACCCCTATGGGTGCTACTTTGAGAGATACTACCCCCGTGGGTACACCAGATGTATAGGGGTCTCCTGGTTATGCTAGAAGTGCAGTCGTAGGTGGGAGAGGACACACCTTAGATGTATCCCAAAGGGGTATGGATACCTCATAGATGACAGGACAAGAGCGATGATCATTGTTGGGGGTAAAGGCACCTCCGCCTAGCCGCTCGTGTATTACTACACTGATAGTCACTGCCATTGCACATTGCAGGTGGTGGGTACCCATCACCATCACTTTATTCTTTATTCTTTTAGTGACAGTTTGAATAAAGGAAGGCCCGGTCACACATTGAGACTGTTGGAGTTCCCATTTCTTGTCTCTCTCTTTCTTACTCTTGCTCTCCCGCCATAGCTCTCGAGTGCAAGCTTCGATCCTCCTCACCTTTCAACTGGTATTAGAGCACGACTTCCTGACTCTTGAGCTTGGCTTCTGGAATTCTTAGATTTCCATCGACTCCCCACTCACATTGGGTCTTCTTCCCGGCAGCCATAGCTCATTCTATTGAGCTCTCGTCACTCCTCGGCTTCTCGAGCTTCTTCCTGGCCTATTGAGGCACCATCAAGGCATTGACATTGAGGTATTGCTTCATTATTTCAGAGATTTATCTCAGTCCATAGGTCTAGGTAAGCATGGTTTTCACAGGTTGTGGGCAGCCATAGCTCACACCTCTTGGAGCTTCCTTCACCTGGATCTTGCTTCCAACCTATCAAGGCTTGTTGAGGCTTGGTGTAGGCCTTCTTTGGCCCCCATTTGTGCCCCCTTTGGGCCCCATTGTTGACACGTGGGATAGCAGACCCCCCAGCTAGCTCACTTTTTTTTTGCACATGTTTCAAAATCTGGCCCAAAAATCACTCTTTTTGTCATATCTCGGGCATTCGGAACCCGATTCAGGAAAGGTAAGAGTCTAAGTTGGGGTTTTGGCATGCTCCAGACTCGATGGTGATGTTGGATTTGCCAAATTATGATGACAAAATATTTGCAACAGATTTCAGGTCTGAGACAGCATGTATTTGTATGCTTATGGCTTATGTGATGCTTCTACTTATGTCTATTGATACCCGATCACTTGTAGATGTTATGCCTCTTATGTGAGACGCATTTGGAGCTGATTTAGCTCAGCCATTGACTGTTTTGAACAATCCCAGATCTATCCAAAATAGGGCAGCCACATATTACTTCAATTTTATGCTTACAGGTCTTGGCATTTGATGCTCGATTATGCCCGGTTGTTGGTGCCTATATATACAAGAATGTTTGCCTATGGATTTGAGATTGGATTGAGCACTGATTTTCTCACCTTATAGAGGTTATATGCTGCTGGAAACTTCAGGGCTGAAGCTATTTATGCTACATTTGGGTTATGCTTATTGGTCACGGTATGCTCCTGGCTACTCGGTACGATGTCATGATGTATTTGGACTATGCCACATGTCTTGTTTATGGTCCGGAATGCTTTTGAGCTGAGATTAGAGCTCAATTTGGCTTTGAGTGTCACTTCTTTGCAGCTGGCATTTCATCTATGACATGGTTTATGCCTAGGCTACCCAGTACGGGTTATGATGTCTTGGTGCGGGTTATGATGTCTTGGTGAATGCTTTATGCTTTGGCTGTGGATGGCAGTTGTTTGAGCTCGTCTCGATATTCACTTGAGTATTCCCTTGAGCAGTTGGACATTGACTTGGATTTTTCCATTACGACTTGGCTTTTTCCATTACAACCTTGGATGCTATTGAGGCATTGTCTTGGTTACCTGTCTTTGGTACTTTGACTTGGTTTGCTTGAGCTGTTGAGCTCATTTATCTTCCTTTTGAGCCAGTGGGAGCATCTTGTATGCTTGACCGACATTGAGCAGGAGGTTTATGCTATTTTGAGCATTTTGCAGATACTTGAGACTTTGGGATCTCTTACACTTAAATTTGCATGGTTCATGCACTGATATCTTGGAGTTGCTTTTGACCTGAGCTTGGGCTTTGCACTCTTGTGAGCATACATCTATTGGTGTCAGGTCTTGCCAGTGTTATGTATACTTTGCCCTATTGTCTAGGGGGTATGCCTACTCCTCATTGAAGGATGCTTTGGTGACATGTTTGGGTGTTTGCTCAGGGTCTTGATGATCGTTTGGTGTTGTTTTATGCCCATTTATGGCTGGTCATGTCTTGGCTGTCATTTCTTGACTTGATGCAGTGATTTGGTCAGCAATTGCCTCTCATAATCTATTGTCATTTAATACAACAAGCATATAACTCCGGATTGACATGGATTTTTCATGCTGAAATATTCTAAAATGATGTATTTCACTAGTACTTGGTGGTTAGCAGCTTTGGTTACACTTTTCTCGCCATTTTTCTCTCGATTTTGGTGATTTTTTTGTCATTTTCTATAGTAAACAGCAAGCTGTTTTAAACTATTTGCAGTCTTCCAGCCTGCATTATGGCAAGTTTGTCCACTGATCATGCTATTTTCAACATCACTAAGCTTGATGGTACGAATTAATCTTATTAGAAGAGTCATATTTGGTAAGTGTTGGTGCAAAAATCGCAGATCAAACCTTTGAGGTTGAGTGGGCATCTGCCTGCAACTATGCCAGATAAGGAATGGCTTGAGCTTGATGAGTTATGCAAGTCCACTATTGTATTATCTCTCACAAAATAGGTTCATTACAATGTATTTGAGGAAGGATAGAGTGCATGGCATTTGTGGGATAAAATCAAGAATGTCTATGACAAGAAAAGTCCAGCGAGTCAAATGTATTGGCTAAAGCAGCTTATGGATCTGCGCATGAAGGAGAATGTGACTATGTCTGCTCACTTGAGCTAGTTCCATGCTATACTCAAGAACTTAACTTTGTAGGACATCACTTTTGCAGAGGATGTCACTCCTCTTTTCTTACTTGGTACTCTTAATGAGTCATGGGATGTCTTTCGCACTGCATTATGTGCCTCTACTACTACCTTGAAATTATCTGATGTTGAGAGTGCTCTTCTGCAGGAAGTGGTTAACCGTAAGAATTTGGATGCCTCTCATGTGTCGCATGCTATGATAGTTAGAGGCAGGAATGATGGATATGGAAAGCATGGCAGTGGTAGTGGCCGTGGACAGAATTCTCAAAAATCTCGGTCCAAGTCTCATGGAAAGTCACGCAGTAAATCCCGTGCAAGAATGCAAATGTTACTTGTCACCATTGTGGGAAAAAGGGCCATATTAGGCCACAATGTCATGAATTGTGCAATGAAAAATGCAAAGATAAGGGGAAAGACAAAGTGCAGGATAAGTCTTCCGATCGTAGCATAGTGCCTGCAAAGTCCAGTGTTAAAATTAAAGAGATCAATGTTATGCAGCCTGAGGATATTGATGATGGTTATATCCTTGCAGCTTCTTCGAGTGCTTTGCAGATGACTGAGATACACTCTGTGTATGCACAGTGTTGGCTCTTGGACTTAGGTGCATCCTTTCATGTGACACCTTGCCATAGTTTCATTCATACTGTACTATTTCGGGTTCTGTGCACTTGGGTAATGACGGCTCTCTTGATATTGTGGGCATTGGTGATGTTAGGCTACAGTTTTCTTTTGGCAGCAGTTTTGTTATGAAGAATGTACGTCATGTACCTGCTTTGACATGCAGTCTTCTATCAGATGGACAGCTTGATGACGGAGGTTATCATGTATCTTTTGGAGACTCTGCATGGAAGATCACTTGTGGTAGACTTGTGATTGTGAGAGGTGCCAAGGCTGGTAGCCTCTATCCCTTGATTGTATCCGTTTATTCCCTTGATTATGTTTTGTCTGTGGGTTCTATGCCACATGTATCTCTTTGGCATGCCTGTTTGGGCCATATGTCTTTGAAGGGAATGAAAATGCTTTTTGGTTTGCAGTACTTACCGCCCCTTGATTATGCATGTTTTGATTCATCTGAGCATTGTCTTTATGGCAGGCAGACTAGGTCTACGCATATGAAGTCTGGTAGGCCACGCATGAGTGAGCCCTTGGTATTGGTACATTCGGATGTCTGTGGGCCCATGCCTTGTCAATCTATGGGTGGTGCAAAGTATTTTGTTACTTTCATAGATGATTTTTCATGAAAAGTTTGGGCTTATCCCATTAAGCTGAAATCTGATGTCTTGGCTGTGTTTCAGAGATGGCTTGCATTGGTTGAGAATCAGTCTGGGTATCGGCTAAAATGCTTAAGGACAGATAATGGGGGTGAGTATGTCTCATGTGATTTTGTGTAGTTATGTGATGAGAGGGGTATTAAGCATCAATTAACCACCCCTACACCCCCCCAAAATGGTTTGGCTGAGTGGATGAATAGAACCATTTAGGAGCGTGTATGCAGTATGCTTAGCCATGCAGGCCTACCACAGAGCTTTTGGGCTGAGGCAGTTAGTACAGCTGTGCATGTCATGAACAGATCACCTTCTAGTGGTTTGGATTTCCAGGTTGTAGAGGAGGTATGGACTGGAAAACCTCCCGCTTATGCGCATCTCCGTGTCTTTGGATGTGAGGCATTTTGCCATGTGCCCAGGGACAAGAGAAGTAAGCTTGATCCTAAACGTGTCAAATGCATTTTCCTTGGTTATGGGGATGTAGGCGAGATGGGTTACCATCTCTGGGATCCGCAGGCGTGGAAAGTCATCCGCAGTCATGACGTAGTCTTCCATGAGGATAAGATGCATAGGCAGCCCGAGAGAGTTGTTGAGATCCGCAAGGTTATATTTCAAGAGGAGCCGAGGGCTCCCGCACAGCCAGTTGGACAGCCTACAGCTGCAGTAGATGCTCATGGTCAGGGTATTGGACAGGCAGCTGGGCAAGCAACAGAGCCTTCCGTGAGACAGTCTGCTAGACACAGACGTCCACCTGATAGATTTTAGCCCTTGATGCATTATGTCTTGGTTACAGATGCAACCGAGCCTTTCACTTATGATGAGGCTATGCGCAGGAATGATAGTCACTCCTGGGAGAGGGCTATGCAATCTGAGATAGACTCCTTGCATAAGAATGACACTTGGGATTTGGTTTCCTTGCCTACCGGCAAGAAGGATTTGCCATGTAAGTGGGTGTACAAGCTGAAAAGTATTCCTGGACACCCCAAGCCGGCATACAATGCTAGACTGGTAGCAAAGGGTTTTAAGCATGAGCATGGTGTGGACTTTGATGAGGTCTTTTCTCCTATGGCTAAGATGACCACCCTGCCCTTAGTCTTGTCTTTCGTTGCTCAGCTTGACTTGGATTTATACCAGATGGATGTCAAGACGGATTTCTTACATGGGGACTTGCATGATGAGATTTATATGGAGCAGCCTAAGGGCTTTGCAGAACCTGGCAGGGAGCACTTAGTGTGCAAATTGAAGAAAAGTCTTTATGGCTTGAAACAAGCACCTAAGGAGTGGTATCATAAGTTTGATGCCTTTATGCAGTCACAAGGCTACAGCATGAGTGCTATGGATCGGTGTCTTTACATGAAGAAAGCCCATGATGGTTCTTTATTGACTTTGATGCTCTATGTGGATGATATGCTGATAGCAGGGAAAGCTCATGATGAGCCAGATGCTCTTAAGACTTAGCTCAAAAAGAGATTTGAGATAAAAGATCTGGGACAGGCCTCTCACATACTTGGAATGCACATTAGACGCGATAGGCATCAGGGACTCCTCTACTTGTCACAAAGGGAGTACATTCATAAAGTCCTTGAGCGCTTTCACATGCAGAATGTAAAGCCTATTGGCTGTCCATTGCCTTCTTATGTGAAGGTATCACAGGTTGATTGTCTGCAGACAAATGAGCAAAGGGCTGAGATGGCTAAGATTCCCTATGCATCCGCAGTGGGCAGTCTTATGTATGCCATGATTGCCACTCGTCTAGATATTTCTTTTGCAGTTGGTGTTGTGGCACGCTATATGGCTACACCTGGCAAGAAGCATTGGGATGCCGTGAAGGGTATCATCATGTACCTGAAGGGCACTGCAGATATGTGTATATGCTATGGCAGCCAGGATATAGGAGTCGTGGGGTACACTGACTCTGATTATGCAGGACATGCAGATAGTAGGAAGTCCACTTTTAGCTATGTATTCACCTATGCTGGAGGTGATGTTTCTTGGATGTCCAGGGTGTAGAAATGCACGACCCTTTCTACTATAGAGGCCGAGTATGTTGTAGCCATTGAGGCTTGCAAGGAGGCCATTTGGTTGGGTTATTTGGTTGTTGAACTTGGTATTGATGCTATCCCTACACTACATTCGGATTCTATGAGTGCTATTCAGTTAGCCAAGAATCTAGTCTTCCATGAAAAGATGAAACACATTGAGGTGAGGTATCACTTCATACGTGGGGTCATTGAGGACAAGTCTATTGATCTTGTCAAGATCTCGATTGACTAGAATCCTGTAGATTTTCTCACGAAAAGCCTCTCTACAGAGCGCTTTGCCTTTCTCAGGAGGTTGATGGGCGTGGGTTGAGATGACGTCTTTCCTCATCCTGTTATACATGTGTACATATTGTACTGTCTTTTTTTCTTTTTCTTTTCACTCCTCACTAGGGCAGATTCACCTTTAAGTGAGAGGTTGTTGGGGGTAAAGGTGCCTCTGCCTAGCCACCCGCGTATTACTACACTGATAGTCACCGCCACTGCACACTGTAGGTGGCGGGTGCCCGTCACCGTCACTTTATTCTTTATTCTTTTAGTGACAATTGAATAAAGGGTGCCTCCGCCTAGCCGCTTGTGTATTACTACACTGACAATCATTGCCACTACACACTGCAGGTGGCGGGTATCCGTCACCTCACTTTAATTTTTATTCTTTTAGTGATAGTTTGAATAAAGGAAGGCCCGGTCATACATTGTGGCTGTTGGAGTTCCCATTTCTTGTCTCTCTCTTTCTTGCTCTTGCTCTCCCGCCATAGCTCTCGAGTGCAAGCTTTGATCCTTCTCACCTTTCAATTATCAATGTGATGAGGGGAGGAGGGTGATGTTTCGCATGAGAGAGTTGTGCCAACAAGTGTTTTGGCATAACGTCTTGGACCATTGGAAAAATATTCTTGAGGGAAGCAAGGACTATATAGTGGCACCCTTGCACGAGGAGTTTCCAGTACCTATCGCAACAACAACCAAATTGGGTGGATGGTGGAGTGTACTATTCATGCATACATGTCACATAGATGATTGGATGTATGCAAGGCACTTAAGAGGCACTTAAGAATGGCACCTCAAAGTCCGAGTGGCTAGGCGCAGATGATTGGTGGAGACTCAAGGAGGAGGCTACAGATTCTCCATGACATTATGGCGACAATAACAAGCGGTAGCAAGGGAATGATTGGAGGCAAAGGTCCTGCATCATCTGGGGAGTGGCGACCACAAGACTTATCTGGAGGACTTTGTAAGTTTTTCTTTTGTTCTTGTCACTTTCTTATTTGCAATATTACTTGTACTGATAAGCATGTTTTTAACAATTGTATTATGTTTTCTTTGTAGCACTCCATCAAAAACCGCGATCCCACCGGCTTGGAGACTCAATATGCAGAGAGATACAGTCTCACTGCACTGATTGATAGACTGCACTCAAAAATGCATTGTGTATGGTGGATTGATGTGTAGTTGTTCATTTTGTAGAGTCTGTTTGATGCTCATTTACATCGAGATGAGCTTTCTGATGGCAAGGATATGTAGCTCGCGCACACCCTCTTTTTTTTGTCCTATGATCTATGCAGGCATCTTCCATGTACAAGTCCTTAGATGTACTCATCATCATTTGTATCTTGCGATAATTCCATGAGTTTTCATCAGGGATCTTGTACTTATTCTATGTATCAGTCTTGTGGGTTCAAGTACATTTTGCGCTCATCTTGACAACCATTGCATACCCAACATGTAATTCATTTATTGAATATTATACAACACATGGTACTATATAGCCCTGTCACAATCTTTTTTTCTTTGTAATAGTCACTATTAGCATCGCTAATTTCTCTACACATATTGCTATTGGTGTCGCAATATACGTCACAAACTGTTGCTATATGCGTCACAAAAGCGACAAAAATAACAAGCATATAGTGTGGGAGCTTTCGCTCAACTGCGAAGACTCACTGACTCTTATTGTTTCAAGCGTTCCAAGCGAGCTCTAATGGCTATCTCTCACATAGCCAACACGCCCTCGATCCTACGAGTGTAGTGAGCTTACCTTGATGCCGATATGAGTTGCCTCCTCTCTTTCGCACTCCGGTAGCTCCATGATCCTAGATGCTAGCTCAAGCATGCTCAAGCCGCCTCCTTCTCCAAGCTCCAACTACCATAGTCGAGCACGCAAGAGAAGAGAAGAGAAGAGAAGAGAAGATGGTGAAGAGCTTCACCCCCTTGATCCCTCACTCCCTCCCTCACACTCACAATCACTCCCTCTCTCAAGAGCACACACAAGCAAGGAGAGGAGAAGAAGAGAAGAGCTCTTGTTGGGCACACACCAAAGAATGAGCTTCCATTCACTTTTTGAACTTTATATATACAAACCCTAAAACCCCATGGGCGCCCATCCTCTTTTACATGACTGGCCATTGTGGCAAGGTCCCTTTTTTTAATTCCCTCTTTTTGCTTCATGCCCTAGGCCTATATTCAACTATTCTTTTACAGGCGGCACAGGAGGGAGCCTGGCGCTCTCTTACCAGAGTTTTTGGAGTTTTTGACGCACCTTTTATTTAAAACTATGCTTTTGGCCCCGGCTTAGCTTTGGAGAGTGCGTGCATGTCCTTGCTCCTTTTCCATCTTCTTTTTGCTTTTTCATTCGTCCTTCTGCCTTCTCTGCTTGGGGTTAACATTACCCCCCTCCGTGATGGGTACCAGTCCCATGGCACTCTTGTCGACTATTGGTGTTTTAAGAGGCAGTTGGCAAAGCAGTCATGTGAGGGTAGGGCAGCATCTAGACTCGAGTGCTCGTGGAAGTGTGGTAGTAAGGTTGGTTGGAGAAGTAGCGGATAGCTAGTGGTTGATGGGGGCCTCTAAAGTCGGTGGGTGGGCACATTGGTGGTGCTTGGAATGACAAGGGGTGGTGCTCCACCTAAGGAGGAGGATGTCTATCTTAGTGTGCAGTGCGAGTGGCTCAGGGTGACAGGTCTAACCATAGGCGAGTGGCCTCCCTAGGTACGTCCTGCCCTTGATGGGCCTTAAGAGTGAAGTGGCGGAGCAAAAAGGGCTAGGGGGTTAGGAGTGGAGCCGGCCGACCGAAGCCACCGAGCACGCCTAACTTGAGGACCCCTAGGTGCAGTGATTGTGCTTTATGTGGTGCTCAGTGGTTGTGGAAGTGAGTTGTTTTGTTTATTCCATGTGTAAGGATCCGCTTGCGTGGTGTTTTTTTTTTGGGTATTATACTAGGAGAACGATAGCCTGTACCTAATCTTCCTTGTCTGATTGAGGCGGAGAAGGGGGTCGGATGGACTTGCTCAAAAATTGACGGCTTTGCATATACCCTTTGAGGTTCATGCGGACATGGAGAGAGGTGGTGGAGAGGCAGGGCTGGTTGTACCTAGTAAACTGGCTGTCATTCATATCTTCTAGGAGAGCTAGGCAAAAGGAGGGAAGAATGCTAGCTCTCATCATTGGCGCGCCATGGTGCAACTATCAATAGCATTGGGGTCAAAAAAGAGGGGAGGCAAGCCACGATCTTGTGGGGTCAGGTCCTGCTTGAGTAATAGCTTAAGAAGCCTAAGGTAATTACAAGTAGTTATAAAGGCGGGATCGGGACAGGAGGAGAAGTCCACGAGAAAGCACGTCATGGAATCATTTAGGCTTCCTAAGTCAAAAAGGAGGGCATGCTCAAAGGAGGCGGCATTGGAATTGTAGATGATGGGAAAATCATGTCGCCCATGGAGGGTGGCAACAAAATCCACACCTACCCTACGAGGATACGCCATGAATGTGGGGTCGTTCCTCTAGTAGGGTATACAACATAAAGGAAAGTGGCCTACTAAGTCAAACAATGCATAACTGACTACACTAGTTGACTGGCGCTATAACCATGCCAACTATAAATAGGTGTAACAACCTGAATATAATAAGTAATGAGTTAGTGGCCATGTGAGAGTCATAATGACCACCAACGTGCTAAGTGTAGATGTGTGGACCTATCTAACCAGGCAGTCCATCGTCCGCATGTGTTGAGCTTGTCATCTCAACACTCCCCCTCAAGCTCAACTGCATCTCTGCAACTCCAAGTAAGCTTCGAAACTTTTGAAGCTTCTTTGTACCCAATGCCTTCATGAAGATGTCAGCTATCTGATCCTGTGTGCTGACATACACCAAGTCAATCTCACCTGCTAGTACCTTCTCTCTCACAAAGTGGTAGTGTACCTCAATATGTTTTATCCTGGCATGGAACACAGGGCTCCTAGCCAACTGTATACTGCTCATGTTATCACAATAAATGACAGCTGGACATTCCACCTGCACATCTAAATCAGCCAATAACTTTTGTAGCCATACTACCTCACATGCTGCAACAGCAGCACCTCTATACTTAGCCTCTGTACTCGACAAAGCAACTGTAGATTGCTTTTTGCTACTCCAAGTAACTGCTGCACTACCAAGAGAGAACATGTATCCGTTGGTAGATCTTCTATTAGATATACTACCAGCCCAATCTACATCTGTGTATCCAAACACCTGTACATCTATACCCCTGCCTCATAGAAAAGTCCATAATGTAATGTAGACTTCACATATCTCAATATGCGTCTGACCGCATCCAAATGTGGCTTTCTAGGTACTTGCATAAACTGACTCACAAGACCAACAACATAGCTCAAGTCTGGCCTTGTAATGGTCATATAGATCAAACTCCCCACTATCCTCCTGAACATAGTAGGATCTTCTATCTCATCCCCAACATCAGCACTCAACTTTACATTCTGCTCCAATGGGACTGAAAGTGGTTTGCATGTTGTCACTAAGAGTCCGTGATTCTTGCTTTTCAGCCTGCACATGAGTGTCATGATCATCATCATCATCCAATGCATCACCACTAGATACATACCAACTGCTCATTTCATCAAAGATGACATTCCTGCTCACTCTGAACTTACATGTGACCGGGTTATAACAGCGATACCCTTTCTGCTCTAAAGAGTATCCAATAAAGACACATTTTTCTGCCTTTGGATCAAGCTTCTTCTGTAGCCCATCTGGCACATGAACATATGCAACACAGCCAAATACCTTCAAGTACGATACATCAGGCTTCTTGCCAATAAAGCATTCTTCAAGAGTCATCCCATGAACTGCAGCTGTGGGAGTTCTATTCATAATGTAGATAACAGTATGGACAGTCTCAGACCAAAAATGTTTGGACATATTCTTTTCAGCCATTAATGCCCGTGCAACTTCTGCAATATACCTGTTTTTTATTTCTGCAACACCATTTTGCTGTGGGGTATACCTGCATGTGAACTGTCTCTTTATCCCATGAGACCTCAAAAAATCACTGAACTCATTCGAGAGGTACTATCCCCCTCCATCTGACCTCAAGCACTTTACTTTCAAGCATGTTTCTCTTTCAACTGCAGCCTTGAAAGTTCTAAAGTGCTCAAATGCTTCACTCTTTTCCTTCATAAAATATACCCACAGCTTTCTAGAACAATCATCAATGAATGTGACAAAGTATGAACTACCTCCAAGAGATACATTTTTTGTAGGCCCCCAAATATCTATATGCACAACATCAAGGACATTTCTACTTATATCTCTTTCATGTGAAAAGGGTTGTCTTGCCTGCTTACCAAACTGACATGCTTCGCATACCTTATGAAATTCTGCAACTCTAAATGTAGGCAAACCTGTAACCAACCCTTTGGACTGCATTAATTTCAGCCTTTGTACATTTGCATGTCCAATGCGTTTGTGCCAAATTTCAATATCTGCAACAACACCTTTTCCTTTAGCATACACAGCAGCATTCATAGTAGGAATTCCAACATCTAGAGAAACATACATCCAACTCTACTTCCCTTTGCAACTAACCTGCAATTGTCATTGAAGTCTTCTGCAAAGCAGCCCTTTGCATTAAATCTGACTTGCAGCCCTTGCTCTACCATCTGACCGACTGACACCAAGTTCTTTGTAATAGATGGCACACGTAATACATCTGAAAGACTCTTTGTCTTATCATCATGTAAGGACAAGGGAACTTTTCCAATGTGTGAAATTGGGTGGCATGAATCATCATCTATCTACACATAACCTGTATTTTGCAAATCCTGCATCTCTCCAAACCATTCTGCAAGGTTGGTCATATGATTGGATGCACCTAAATCAACATACCAAACATCATCATGTGTTCCCTTTCCTATAACAACATTCAGCATATGTTGCATAACAAACAAACATTCATTTTTGTCTTCATTCTGTCATGAAGACGATGCATAGTTTCCTTGCTGCAACTTACCACTGCGAATATCATATTTCTTAGCATAACATTGGGCTGCAATATGACATGTTTTGCCACAGTAGTGACACACAATACCAGAGTTGTTAGAACCTCTGTTCTGCCATCCACCTCTTCCTCTAAAGCTCCCCCTGCCTCTAAAATTACCACGACCTCTTGAAACTTGTATATCGTCAAATTGCTGATTCAATGTGTTTTGCTGGTTGTCACTACCACGTCCTGTACCATGGCCTCTTAAAGAGAACCTGCCACGTCCCCTTCCTGAAGTGGAGTAGGAACCTTGGACCTGTTCACCACTTTTTTCAGATGTCTCACTCTGTATGTTGATCTCTTCAGTGATCATAAGAGAGACCAACTCATCGAAATCTGGAACTGGCTTTATAACATATACGAAAGTTACAAAAGACTTCCAAGCCTTTTCATTGTTAAGTCCACCCAAGGTAGACGACACCAAATCATCATCATCGAACATTGCATCAATCGCTGCCAAGGCATCTGCAGAATATACAGTGCTATCCTCACACACCAAATCTCACAGCAATCTGAGATTTTTTGCTCTGCCCTGCTTCCGGTGCCTCCACAAGCACTATCCAAGAGAGAGAGTGGAAGAATGGGAGAGCTTCTTACCCATGGCTTGCTTGCTCGAACCTTGCTTCTTCTCCTTCACTTCAGCCTTCAAAATTAGCCTCTTTTAGTGGCGCGGCTCTGATACCATGTCAAGAATCGCGTGGTGGGGGGACTTGCTCAAGATGCTGCGTCGAACACACACAGAATGCACAAGGAGAAGCTCACTCAAAAGACAAGAAGAGAGATGGAGGCCAAAACTTTTCCTTGCTAGTTTCTTCTTCTTCTTCCACACACTTTACAATGTACACAAATTATAGATAAGATACAATATAAAGGAAAGTGGCCTACTAAGTCAAACAATGCATAACCGACTACACTAGTCGACTAGCGCTATAACTATGCTAGTTGTAAATAGGTGTAACAACCTGAATATAATAAGTAATGAGTTAGTGGCCATGTGAGAGTCATAATGACCACTAATGTGCTAAGTGTAGATGTGTGGACCCATCTAACTAGGCGGTCCATCATTAATATCCGCATGTGTTGAGCTTGTCATCTCAACACTAGTGTTATGAGTCACTACACTCGGATCTACCCCTTTAAGCTCTTCTAAGGACCATGCGAACACGTCCACATACTCTCACAAGAGAGAGACCAGACTCGCCTCCTCGTCCTTAGCCAAGTCATCGACAACAAAGACTGGTCAGGGTCTCTCCCCTTCCCGTGCTAAGTTCACCTCTTTGACCCTGGCTGCTCCCTTGATTGGTTCGCTCGTTTGCTTTGCTATTTGGTATCTAGCAAGATCACTACCCTATCTCCTTTCTTGTATTTCGTAAATCGTTTTGGAAGGTCCCGTGGTTTTTGTTGCTCGTCTGTTTGGGTGTCCCTAGGTTGGTTTGCCCTTTCTTACTTCAATCATTTGCGCCTCAAGTGGATAGGTAAGTCCCCGATTGTGCGTCGAGTCTTGGACGGCCTAGGTATTTCTAGGTCGCTATCCGAGCTCACTTCTGACTCAGAGTTGAACTTGCCGCCTTCACTAGAAGAGGGGGTCTCCCCTGGTGGTCGTAGTTGAGATGGTGATTCTGCTCTAAGCACTTGTGTCAACCCTGGTTGACCTAGGCGTGCTTGCTCAAGGTTTATGGCTGTTACGTGTTCTAACCAGGCACGTTCACAATTTATGTGCATGAGTCCTCACTCTGTCTTGTAGACACTTCTTTTTTGCGGCTTGGAATCTGCCTGTATTTGTTCTATTTCATGTCCCTCCATGTCGTACTCTACTGAATCCATCTCACCCTCACTTCCATCCCTGAAGGGTTGGCAATCTTCGTACTCGTCGTCAGAGTCCTCTGCGCCAGCCTGTTTGTCATCCCGTAGGGCTTGGTACTTCTCTTGTTGCCGATACAGGACTAAGGCCCAGTTGTACATAAGGTTTAAGTCATGCACTCTGGTCCATTGCCACTCGAATTCGCCTAAGAGGTCCTGGAGTGGTGTGAGGTTTGCTGTTGAGTTGTGAGCCAGCTTGTCTGTTAAGTATTCCAGGGCCTCTTGGAGTTCTCTCTTGTTGCCTGGCACTTGGAAGGTGACCGGCTTAGGTCTCCCAAGATGGGTTCCTTCCATCATGCACACTGGTATAGAGGGCATGCCGTTGGTCGTGCCCATCATCTTGATGGCTTGCTCATGCGTTTCTTGGTCCAAGAACGGCAGGTCGATTGTAGCAAGGATATGCATCCAATCCCGATCGTCTTCTGGACATGGGATATACTTGGTCAAGGGCCCATAAGACTTCTTGACTTGACTGTCGCCCTTGAGCATCGAGGAGATGGCATCCAAGTTGACTGGTGAGGTTTTCCAAGTGTCCATCTCCACCCTCATAAGCTTCCGTCCTGTTGTCTAAGAATATCAAGCCGTTACCCCAATCTTCAATAACTTTGGCATTGCACATCCAGGGCCGGCCTAACAAGACATCGTAGTCCACCCCCTTCATGACTATAAAGTCGACAGAGAATTGGACACCTGAGATTTTCACTCGCTAGTTTTTAAGTACCCTGAATGGCCTCACCCTCATGCTTTTTGCTAACGTGACATTAAACCGAACGGTCTCAACAGGTGGGTTTCCCTAGGCTTGCAATACTGCATGGATTAGGACACTAAACCCGGCTCTCATGTCTACGATCCCCTTTCTTGTTGTGTCTCCTAAGGCTAGGACTGGTAACACTGCATGCATCTCAATGCCTTCCCAGTAGAAAGCGTTAATGTGCAAGGATTTTGGCACAGAGTGTAGTGTTAGACTCGGTATTTTTGTTTTTGCATCTTGATCCCACAGATCCAACACCTGTTCTTGTGATTACTCAACCCACTACTTGAGGTTTCACCATAGGGTGGGGTGCTACTTAAGCAGGTCTCCTAGGCTTAACATCACTGGGGTGGTCACTAGCATGGTGAGAAGGCTGTCGATTGCTCGTCCCTCTCCTGTGCCAAATTGTCCTGGCCAATGGCCGTGACTAATTTGTGGGCCTTCAGCATCAAGGTTTGCCCTAAGAGGTGCTATCTGGGGTGCGGTTGCCCTTCCTGAATTTGGTCGAGGGGGTGAGTCTACCGTGGTCATGCTGATGAGATCCTTGCTCCCGTCCTCTAGGATGGGCTCAGCATCTCTTAAGTGTGCTTGTGCCTCTTTTACCCAGTCACTCACCTTCTCTATGGCCTCGAGTTGGCTCTTCGAATGCGGGTACTCCCCTACCTTGGCACTCCCTATCTTGGTGTGAGAAATGCAGCATCTAGAGCATGGCAAAGACGGAAGCTATGGAGGATGGAAGATGAAGATACTACTCATGTTGACATTGACAAAGAAGACAACTATTACACAAGTGAATTAGGTTTCAAGATTGAGACTTGAACTCATAAACACAATCTTGTGTAGGATTGACAATGACACAGAGACTTGATAGAAAGAGACAAGTACTATTGTATTATCATCATATGAAAGTGATAGTCAAGTACATCATTATATAGGATTGCTTGGTAGCACATTTCATCACTGTGCCTATGGGATCTGTCTCTCTTCCTAGAATGAACTGCATCTTCCTAGCCTAGTTGTTCCATACAAAGGGGCATACATAGGGTATGATTGGCAGATTCTCAACACCCCTCCTCAATCACAACCTGAAAGTACAAAGTGTGTAGAGGCTTTAGTGAGAGGAGTACCTACAAAGTGTGGGCATACCACAAACATGGCAAAACACCAGAGGCTGTCGCAGAAAAAGGCTAAGTGTGGGTACCATAAACATGGTGGACATCCAGAGGCTGTAACAGGGGCCTCACAAAGTGTACAGAGGCTATAGGTACAAGGCTACATGAGGAGTTTTTTTCAAGCTTATGAAAGGAACATTAAGGCAGGTACAATGCGTTTAAAACAGAAAATGAGAGACAAGGACCAATAGGCCCTTATGGTCTTTTTCAGCATATGATTTCTCTTTGTCAGCATGGAAAATCTTCTTGTCTTTCATTTTTGGTTCTTCAGCTTTGAATGATGTGGTCTTTTGGTCTTCATGGCTGATCTTCTTATTGTCCTTCTTCCTTTGCTCTTTGATCTTATGGTCTTCTTGGTTTGGTTCCTCATGGACTTTGCTTGCAGCTTTATTCTTCATGTCCATGTTTTTGTCCCCCTCAAGCAAGGACATCTCATTCTTCATGATGGCCAAGGTAACTGGAGTGTCTTCAAAAACTTTAGATGGAATCATTGATTGCACTTTAGTATGAGCAACTCCATGTCTCTCTGCAAGTAGATCACAAAAATCTTCTATGTAGTGTAGATAAGTCATGTTACTTTTCATAAAGTGTATCCACATATAAATCTTCTTGGTTATCATAGATATGACCAAGAATCTGCTTCAAATCTGTGAGTAAGTGGCAACCAAATTGATCTTCAATGTGTCAAAAAACACAAGTGAAGATAGTGTTAAATCAACACTCTTAAGTATCAAGGGATACTAGAGTTGAAGATGGTGATTCTTGATGCCGATCCTTTGCTTGATGAACCCGTTGTTTGAGTCCCCTCCTTGCTGGTAAAATCTTGCTGAACACTGAGTAAATACTCAAATCAGATTAGCAAAACCTTCAGTTGAGTGAGAAGAGTGAGAAGGATGAGTTGGAAGAGGAGCTTGATGTGGTTGTTTGAATGCTTGGTCTTCCAATCTTTGAAAATATCCAAGGATCTCCAAGAACTTCCCCTCCTTGATGTATGGCACTGACTAAATCAGTGAATCTGGATGTCAATAGGGTGATCCAAGTAGCATGACTGAGAAAAAAATGGTTTTATGAGCTTGAAAGAAAATAGCTATGGAGTCCCACAGTTAGGGTTTTCAGCCTGACTGGTTTTCGACCTGGCGCAACTCGTAGATGCAATGATCACGCGCGATATTCAGGGAGGAGTAGGTTCATGGGTCAACCTTTAAATGCCCTATGGTTGCAGGATGAATCACAAAGCGTGGAGAGAGAATCGATGTACGGACTGAAATAGGCGCAGAAATTTCAGCGAGCTCGAATTTCCGCAATGCTGCTGTCTGATGTGCGCAATGTTGAACTGTGATGTGATAGGAAGCTGCGCCCTGACCTAGGCAAGATATCTCCAGAAGAAAGCGGGTCAAAATATTGACTGTGGAAGGAGATCAAGAAGCTCCAAGGAGGCAGGGTGCAGTCCTGGCTATGGCAGACAACAGTTCAAGATGAAGGTCAAGAAAAAAATGGAGTCATGAGCTGACATTGAGCTAGATTGAGGTTGAGAGGAATTAAGAGAGGCTGGAGAAGCAATGCCATGCCCAAGTGGGCTCTGATACCATGTGAGAAATGCGGGATCTAGAGCATGGCAAAGATAGAGGCTATGGAGGATGGAAGATGAAGATACTACTCATGTTGACATTGACAAAGAAGACAACTGTTACACAAGTGAATTAGGTTTCAAGATTGAGACTTGAACTCATAAACATAATCTTGTGTAGGACTGACAATGACACAGAGACTTGACAGAAAGAGACAAGTACTATTGCATTATCATCATATGAAAGTGATAGTCAAGTACATCATTATATAGGATTGCTTGGTAGCACATTTCATCACTGTGCCTATGGGATCTATCTCTCTTCCTAGAATCACTACAAGATATAGACCTTATAGCGACGTTTAAAGCGACGAAAATACAAACAACAAAATTTGCCCCCGTCGTCGCAAAAAGCGTCGTTATTGGCGACGCCATAGAATCGTCGCTATATGCGTCGCTATTTGCGACGCAAATAGCGACGCATATAGCGACGGTTACAGAGAATCTGCGACGCTAATACCGACGGAAATAGCGACGCATGAAGGTATTTTGCGACGCTAATAGCGACGGTAACAGAGAAAAAAAAAATTTGTGGCAGGGCAGCAAGCTGCCCTGCCACATATAGCACTGTGTGCTGTATGAGAGCCATACAAAATAGTTTCTGCACTGCTTCATACAAAGCGTTTGCAAACAAAAAGAATGTATACTGAAATTGATACATGAAATAAATACATAATTGCATAAAATGCGATTGGTACAATCATGAAACGATATCACTAATACATAGAAAATGTCTACATAGATCAGGCGACTAAAAACTAAAGGTGTGTGAGCTCTAAGGATCCAAGGGCGAGCTAGAAATCCTCGTCCCCCGAAAGCTCGTCCCGCCGCAAAGGAGCATCAAACGGATTCTGCAGAAAAAGAAACAACATATCAATCCACCATACAATAATGCATTCAAATATCTCATGGTAACTACGGACAAGAAAGATGAGTGACTTACTGGACCGCCGCATCTATACAATCGGTCGATCAATGATCTGAGACCGTGCTTCTCCGCATATCGAGTCTCAAGGCCTTGCGGATCGCGATTTGTAATGGAGTGCTGCAAAGAAAACAAAATGCTAACTGTTAGAAACATGATTGTCAGTACAAAGAATATCTCAAAAAAACAAATAAGCAAAACAAAAGAGAATCTTACAAAGTCCTCCAAATATGTCCTGTGGCCGCCACTCCCAAGATGATGTATCGATCCGGCCTCGATTCGTGCCCTCGCCGCCTCCCGCTGCTGACTCCAACGTCCTGGCGAATTTGTAGCCTCCTCCCTCAGTCGGTGCCAGTCGTCTGCATCTAACCACTCGAGCTTTGGAGACCCACTCTTGATTGCCTTGCGTGCGTCGGATCGTCTATGTCACATGTATGCACGCATGCAATCCATCATCCAGCCCGTAGAGAATCTATCCACTGCGGCTGGCACCGGGAACTCCTCGTGCAAGGATGCTACTATGTACTCCTTGCTCCCCTCCGGTATGTTCCTCCAATGATCCAGGACGTTGTGTCGAAAAACTTGTTGGCACAACTCCCTCATGCGAGCCTCACGACGAGACGGAGACACCGCGTCCATGTCTCCACAGCAGCACCCCCCTGATCCTCCTACAGTCGCAGTCCCTCCCTCTCGCCCAAGTCGCGAGCGTCGAGATCGTCTACTCGAAGCTGAAGCATTTGATCGCATCGAAGCTGATCTAGCAGAGCGTCCTGACGAAGAACGAGACAGCTCCTGATCTGCTATCTCTCTGAATCTCGCGAGCTGATCTGGAGACATACGTGCCATCATCTCTTGAAACTCCTCATCGCTCATCCCTCGACTCATCCTGAAAATGTCGATACCTGCACAGATAAAAAACAATGTTAGAATAATCAATTTAAACTATACAAAGCACATTAATAAAATCATTTTTGAAAAATCCCTCTTAAAATGCATATCTTATTTACCTATATGGAAGATCTAAACAACGAATTGAGTAATACAATTCTCCAAGAATGAAGTATTCTATGGTCCCATGTTAATCTCCTGACACAACTCTGCATACACTGGAAGGTCGATAGACATGTCACCGCAAAACAACGAGTCTGTCTCGTTCTCAAAAAATTCTACGACTTCTGTATTTCCATCATTGCTAGCCGATGCAGGCTCCAAGCTTGCGGTGGCCTCCACCCCTTGTAATTTCGATCCCTCTATTTGCATATTTTCTTCATCTATGCCTGGAACATCGCTTTGATCGTATACTCTCGCACCTCGAGGAGTTGAAGGTATAACATACCACCATCGAGGTTGTCGGGGATTTGGATAGAAGATTACCTGTTCACAAACACTTACAAACCGTCTTCAAACCATTGTGACATAAACCATGTCGTATTACAATTAGCAAGCAAATGCCTAGTTGCACCTGTTCACAATGGGCCGGCAACACAAAGGTGTCGCGTAAATCCATCCATTTTTTTTCGGAATCTATTTCGAGAAATCCACATGGACCTCGTCGAACTGTTGCGCCAGCTCCTCCAAGTACCACTTTGAACCACTGCACGTCGAATATTATCATGGAGAAGCTACGGTAATCCACCGTAATAATACTTTGCAAATTCCCAAAATACTCGATCTCATCCACAACCGTGTTCGGATCCGTTGCTCGTCGCCGGCTCTCTTGCTCAAACCTTGCCATGATACCACAGTCCATTGTGGAGCGCATTTTGTCAATACGCTCCACCCGAAAATGCCGTCCGCGCGACCACGCTGCACTATATATTTTGTACTGCACATTGAAACACTCAAATTAGATGTAGCAAGCAAATTTAGATACGACACATTCTAAACCCCTCATTACCTTTGGACTACATCCCCTCGAGAACTCCCACTCCTCCATAGAACATCCATCGCGTATGGACAGGTCCAGCAATCTCCACTTCATCCACAAGATACACAAGAAGGTGAACTTGTATCGTGAGCATGCTAGTGGGCAGGTATTTCTCAAAGAGACAGACCGTCTCAACTGCTCCCCGCCTTGCGGATTCAATAGAGGACGTCTTAATCTCTTTCTGTGAGATCCATTGCACCAAAGTCGACAGCTTGTAAATGGCCCCGCGAATTTCTGGAGTTAGGCATCCCGCGATCGCGATCTGTAGGACAAACTGCCAAAAATGAGAAAGCATTAAGAATAATGGTCACTTTTCAAATTTCAAAATGTCCACGCTAATTAAAATCCATTCTGTTCACAAACCTGACATATCTTATGCCAATCATGGGATTTTAGCCCAGAAAGCTGGTCATCTTTAGAAAATGCGGACCTGAGAGAACGCATCATACCCGTCGGAGTGCGGATAGACTTGATTACTTGCTTCACAATGCGCTCTTCTTTGGTAGACAAAACCCAGGGAGCGCGAGGAAGCTGCACTCCCCCTTCAGCACTCGACTGCGGCCAAAGCGCCTCCATCTTACCTACCTCGTTTAAATCCATTCGTGCCCCTATAGTGTCTCTCTTTCCTGTGATGTGGTCCCATAGCAAGCTGCCCACATTTTTGAAAATATGCATGGGATCCAACAAGTGGTTGACCTGTAAGTGGGTCCAATATGGCAACTCGTAGAAAACTGAGAACCGCCGCATTCCATTTGGATGTGAATCCGGGTTTACCATTTTCAGCTCGTACCAGCTTGCAGCGTTCATACGTGCTGGAGATCGTCCAAGAAAACCTTCTCTAAGTTCATGATCCTCCGGCAAGAAAGCGGCGTGTCCTTGGTATACCATCTTCTTCATGGTTCGTGACCTTCGGGAGTCTAACTGTGGCCCACACAATGGACATGCATGATAACCTGAGGTAACGAGACCTACAAGGCGATCCACGACCTAGTGAATACTTGATTGAATGAAATAAAATATAGATATTACCGGCGAGAACAAAGGTCTGCTCACCTGAACACTCTCCCAATCCCGGAAAGTCATGCATCGTCCACATGAGAATGGCTCGAATGTTGGCTGACCGCCGACCATCGCACCTGCTCATATCTTGCACCGTTACCCCCTCCTCCCACAAAATCTTAAGCTCATCGACTAATGGACGAAGATACACGTCCATATTTTTTACTTTGTAGCGGCCCGGGACGAGCAAGCTAAGGATGAGATATCCTTTCTTCGTAGAAAGCCATGGAGGAATGTTGTAGTTGACAAGCACTATAGGCCACACACTGTAAGAAGTCGAGCGCAGACCGAATGGGTTCACACCATCCATGGCGAGACCGAGCCGAAGATTCCTTGGCTCTCGCACAAAGCCTGGGAAGGTAGAGTCAATGTGGCTCCATGCGCGCGAATCTGCTGATATTCATTGAACTCCATCCGTGGACCTATTATGCACATGCCACGTTGTCAAGCTTGCCATGGCAGACGTGCGAAACATGTGGTTTATGCGGGGGATGAGCGGAAAGTGTCTGAGGACTTTTTGAGGGATGGTTTGCCCTTGCAAGTCCTGTCGATACCTGTGAGCACCACACTTTGGGCATGTCTCCATACTCTCGTATTCATCTCGAAACAATATGCAGTCGTTGATACATGCATGGATGTTATTGTAGTCCATGCCAAGCTTCCGTAAAACATGTCGCGCATCATCACGAGACTCAGGCATGGTGTTTGCAGGTGGCAATATATGATATTTCAATAACCTGAAAAAATCATAAAACACCTTGAAAAATCTATCCATGTTTGCAATAATACTGTTTTTTTTTAAAAAACAATGAAGTCTGTGTGTAAGGTACCTGAATAACTCAGTCACACTCGTATCGCTTCAACCGTATTTTGCTTGCACACTTAAGAGTGCAAGCAATGTCTTCAACCGAGATACTCGGCACCCATCATATAATGGTATGGATGCTTCCTCTCTGAGCGGGTCAGATGTCTCAACATCCATGGGAATCAATGCATCGATCATTGCCTCCATCTCAGGCTCCAAGATTGTAGGCAAGTCGGGAAGGTTGTCTGTCTCCTCTGGCATTGACGGTATAGATGGGCCTTGCGAGTGGTCGATTGGCTCCTGCAATCCATCCATCGCATGTCCACGAACTCTTCTAATTGGCCGCAAAGGGTGCACTCCCCCTTGGGTCGAGACATCACCCCCCTGGATACAAAATTTACCAACAAGACCCAATCTTATTGTGTATGGTTTTCAATTAGCTTGAGAGTACAATGCATGAAAAATGCTAACTTCAAATTACCGTACCGTTTGCTGAAAGTCTGCAATCGCCTGATCAATGATCTCAGATTGAAACTCACCAAATCGTCGTACGTGTTCTATAGACAATCGGCGTTTTCGTCTAATTGCCAACTTGCATTGAGAGCAAGGACATGGGACACGCTGATTAAGATACGACTCGCGGTCTTGAACAATAGGACCTTCTTCGTTTGCCATCTTATCTACATTACAGCAAACAAGGCTTAAATGGATAGCTTTATGGAGATGTACGTCAAGTTGCAAGCTAACCATAAACCTTGCATTGTATATAGTAGTCGAGAGATTATCCGATGTTATATCTCGGCCTTGTATCATGCTCAACGATTTGTTTGTCCCGGTAGATAATTTTTTGTTATATCTCGACTTTGAGTATAAGTAATCCATTTTAAAATTAATGCGCACCATCTATGAAATTTTATAACTATAGTAATAAAATTTATTTCAATCAATTCTACTCATAGTCATAAGACCTGAGAGAAATTATCCTATACTCAATTTAAGGGTTTCTTTTTCTATAACAATAATTTTGGGTTCATTTTGATGAAGTACATGGCCGTATGCAAAGCACATTGCATACCATTATCAATACGTATATTATCTTAAATTTTCTTCCCTTCCCTCTCCCTCTCCCTCTCCCTCTCCCTCTCTCATTTCCCTCTCCCTCTCTTTCTCTCACCCTCTCTTCCTCTTCCTCTCCCTCTCCCTCTCCCTCTCCCTCTCTTTCTCTCTTCTCTTTCTCTCCCTCTCCCTCTTTCCCTTCCCATCGTATACTCTCATTTCCCTCTCCCTCTCCCTCTCTTTCTCTCTTTCTCTCACCCTCACCCTCACCCTCTCCCTCTCCCTCTCGTTCTCTTTCTCTCCCTCTCTCATTTCCTCCCTCCCCCTCCCTCTCCCTCTCCCTCTCCCTCCCTCTTTCTCCCTCTCCCTCTCCCTCTCTCTCCCTCATTTCCTTCCCCTCCCCCTCCCCCTCCCTCTCCCTCTTCCTCTCCCTCTCCCTCTCTTTCACAATAGTTCCCTCTCCCTCTCTATCTCTCTTTTTCTCTCATTTCCTAAACAAGAAAAAAATATTCTCTTTCTCTCCCTCTCCCTCTCTTTCTCTCTTTCTCTCACCCTCACCCTCACCCTCACCCTCTCGTTCTCTTTCTCTCCCTCTCTCATTTCCTCCCTCCCCCTCTCTCTCCCTCTCCCTCCCTCTTTCTCCCTCTCCCTCTCCCTCTCCCTCTTCCTCTCCCTCTCCCTCTCTTTCTCTTTTTTTCCCTCTCCCTCTCTATCTCTCTTTCTCTCTCATTTCCTAAACAAGCAAAAATAAAGTGATTTAAACATCCTCCAAGCAAAAGGGAGAGGGAGAGATACAATGCACTCTCCCTCTCTTTCTCTTTCTATCCCTCTCTCATTTCCTTTCCCTTCCTCTCCCTCTCACTCTCTTTCTCTCTCATTTCCTCTCCTAAACAAGTAAAAAATAAGGTGATTCAAACATTAAACAAGCAAAAGGGAGAGGGAGGGAGAGAGAGAATGCATTCTCCCTCCTTCTCCCTCTCTTTCTCTTTCTCTCCCTCTCCTATTTCCTCCCCCTCCCTCTCTCTCTCCCTCTATTTCTCTTTCTCTTTCTTTCCCTCTCCCTCTCTCTTACTCTCTCGTTTCCTCTCCTAAACAAGCAAAGAAGAAAGTAATTTAAACATTAAACAAGCAAAAGGGAGAGAGAGAATGCACTCTCCCTCTCTTTCTCTCCCTCTCCCTCTCTTTCTCTCACTCTCTCTCCCTCTCCCTCTCCTTCTCTTTCATTTCCTCTCCTAAACAAACAAAAGAGAACGATTTAAACCTTCAACAAGTAAAAGAAAGAGAGAGGGAGACTCACCAATGAGATATGGCGAGCGTGGGTGGCTTCTCTTTGCAACGAGGGCTCCTCCTCTCTTCACGAACAACGACGGTGGCGGCGGCGGCGGCGGCAAGTATCTTCCTCCTCTTCTCCCACAAAGCCTTGGCTCTCTCCCTCGCTCTCTCCCTCGCTCTCGCTCTCAAAAGGCGAAGAAAACAAAATGAAAACGGCGCTCTGGTTTCGGCCGCGCTTTTTTCCCCTGCAGCGTCGCTATTTGCGTCGCAAATGCGACGCAAATAGCGACGCATATAGCGACGCTAATTACGACGAATATAGCGACGCCGATATCCGCCGTCGCTAATCGGTGTTGCTATTGCCCCATTCCCTTGTAGTGAATGAACTGCATCTTCCTAGCCTAGTTGTTTCATATAAAGGGGCATACATAGGGTGTGATTGGCAGATTCTCAACACTTGGGGGCTGAAGTTTCTGTCTCTGCGTCCTTGACTTTCTTTCCAACAGGTAGAGTTGTAGCACTCTCAGCTTTCAGTGCGATCTTAGCCTCCGACCTTCTCTTCCTTCGCCTACGGCTCTTTTTTCCTGTTGAGGCTGCATTGAGGTTGCTGGGCCTTGGTAGTGATATGCCAGCCTGCTTTGTTTGGGCATGGGTCATGACCCGCAATGGGATGGGTGTGGCCTCCCCATCAAGAGTCTCGACGTCGAACAGCCCCAATGGGACAGATGGTACTTTGGCTGAATTTGTAGAAGGTTTCCGCTTTGGGCAATCAATGAAAGATGGGTGATTCCACACTCTACACACCTTAGGTTAGCTTTATCTCTGTTCTGCTGCTCCCTCTCGGGGCAACATGATGAGACATGGCCTAGGTGTCCACAGGTCCAATAGATGATTGGATCTTGCATCTGTCCCCCTAGGCCTCTACCTCATCCTCTTCCTAACACCATCACTGGTACTGGTCGATAGTCCATGAGGACAGCATTGCCCTCTTCGTCCTGAGAGACATAAGGGTATAAGTAAGTCTCTTCCTCATTTGGCTCTTCCATGTAGTGGACTGGAGCGTCACTCAATGGATGGGTCACATAGGGACCAGGCGGCCTAGGTATACCTATAGGGTTTATGTCCATCCTCGGGACAGCAGGCTTTATGTCGTTAGGCGTAGGAAGGGCCAATGGGGCTCCTCTTCCGAAAAGTAGCTATGGTCTATTTGCTAGATAAGGCTGACCATTTGGTTGGGAATACGGAAGTCTCCTGGGAAATCTGCAGTGCATAGCGTTGTGATCGAACCTATTGCAGTTAGCGCAAGGTCTCGACCGAGGGTCTTGACACTTGGCTGGCAAATGATTTCTGCCATAGTACACACATTGGATGTGTGGCCGCATTGGTCATTTCCACAGGTCTTGCAGCCTTGACTATCTCCATCTTGACATCAGCCAAGTCGTGGTTCATCTCGGTGGCCTTCCCCTTATCTTGGGATGATGGTGCTTTGCTCACCATAGGTTGGTGCTCTTTCCAAACCTCGCGAGATGGTTTCTTCTGAGTTGGAGTTCATGGAGCTCATTTCTTTCAATTGATCATCAACTCTGATAGCTTCCTCAAAAACTCTAGCTAGTGTGTCTCGCTGCAAGCTCGAGTTGGCTGCCAAAGCCTTATAGAGTTTCTTGTTTCGAATTCCGCTGATGAACACAGTTGAAACTACTCTTTCAGTCGGTCGTATACCTATAGGGATTCTCTTGAAGAGGTTTCTTACGTGGGTTACATAATCGCGAATGTCCTCCTTCTCTTTCTGCTTGACATTCATCAATCGCACCAACATATTGTCGGAGTATCCAGGCTTGGCAAATCTCGTAATGAAGAGATCCTTGAGGCTATTGAAGTTTGCCCGCTCTGTAGTGTCTAAGCTTGTATACCAGGTCCTGCCCTTGTCACCTAAGCAGAGTCCAAACACTTGAGAACGCTGTCAGGTCGCTAAGGCCGTTGGCTTTGCAAACTTGCTCGAACTGCTCTACAAAGCTGTATGGGTCGTCATGGGGTTGGTACTTGTCGAGCTACTTTGCGACTATCTGGATTTTAGACTCGCTCTTAGAGCCTTGGGTTGCTCCTAACCCTGCCAGTAGTGAGGTTGCTAATGCTACAGCACTTTGCTCTGCTGCGGTGTTATCTAACAATCGCTTCATAAGAAGTTCGCTCAGCGTTAAGTCTCCTTCTAGGGCTCTCTCGTGATCCATTCGGTTTCTGCTAGCTAAGTTCAGCACTTGTTGTATCTCACACAACTCCGTGCTTTGTCTTTGACTCATGACCTGCTAGTCTCTATTGTACGCGGCTATGCCTTGCAAGGCCCTATGGGCTAGCTTCCTCTCTTCTTCTAAGTCTGCGATGATAGCATCTGCTGTTCGACCGTGGTGCTCATATCGGGCGTGTGCATTGTAGCTGCTGACCAATTGCTGAATAGCCTCTAGGAAGACGCCCAAATTGAGTTCCTCGTTAGACATGCGGTCCAAGCTTTTCTCTGCCATAGTCAATTTCTCGCGCTTCGCCAAGCTATCAATCGGATTGAGTGGGTTTGTCAAATCCCCTTCGTTTGCACCACTTGCTTGGTCCTACTTTGCATGTTGATGGTTTGTCTCCATCCGTGGGTTCTCTCCTATTCGTGGGTTCCTTGAGTGGCTTATCTAAGTGAGTTCCTTGACTTATTAAATGCAGTCCTCAAGTTATCTCTACTCCATGTGTGTGTTCTTTCTGGTGCACGTGTGTTCAATCAGGCTTTCAGTTTTTCTTAAGTGCACTTCAAGTGCTGAAATTCAAGGTGAGTGCGGCAAATAGTCTCTAAGTGTCTCATGCACCCTCGGGCCTAATAGGCTTGGTAGATCAAATTCTCTGGCCATCTAGACGGGATTTAGGGCCTTTCCACTACATTGCCTTACTGTTTTTTGGGCTCGATCAGGGTATTATGGCTCGGCGGGTTACCTCTAGGTCTCTAGGTTTCTAGGTATCGCAATAGCCCACTCAAACTGTTAAGCGGCCATGCCTTACGATTTTGTCTACTCGGTGCGCCAGAATCAGGCTTTAAACGTCAGGAGGGCTTATGACAGGTTGCGCCGTTGAGCTCCAGTTGGGTCAAGTCAAATCTCTGAGACTAAGTTAGGCACACACTCGGCCCAACTAGTCCGAATTGCAGGGGCCAAGAGAGTGAATCGGACGGGCTGAATCCGCGTATCATGTCCTGGGCCGAGTGGACTTCGGGCCGAGTGTTGGTTTGGTCTAAGGGCCGAGTGGAGTAACTTGGACGGGCCGAGCCGAGTAACTTGGACGAGCCGAGTCGAGTATCGGGTCCGAGGGCCGATTAGGGCTTTTGGGTCGAGGTCCGAATGGGTGGGTCCGAGGGCCGAGTTTGGGACTCGGTCTAACAAGGGCCGTTTGGACAGGCCAAACGCGGTGCGACGAATGCCACGCAATGACAATTTCGATCAAATCTCCCTAGTCAAGCAATCATCCCCTGCATAAACTTCCATATCCTGGCTAAGGCACCAAGGGAAGTGATTGGTATACCTGGGGTGAACGGTAGGCTCTCCGACGATGCGATCGAATCGAATCTTTGTGGGGGCTCTCTCTCTCTCTCTCTCATTGCAATGGTTGCAAATGAGCTCTCCCTTGTCCTCCTAGCCCTTAAACCCCTTTCCGGGTAGGGTTTTGATACTCTTAATCACTCACTTGCCAACATTAAGCATCCCAAGCTAGCTTTTGGCCATTTTTTGCATGTTTTATGCCCTGTTTTGCCTTGTTTGCAACAGTAAACCCTACCCTTTCCTAGTTTGATTTCCTGATGCTATCCTACACTAAATGCAACGAGAATCGAAAGCAACAAACTGACATGATTTCTCCCTATTTTCCAATCATCAAACAAACTAACTAACCCAAAATACTTACTTGTTTTGAAGATCAAAACACCCAACCTTCCTATCTACCTCAAGCTCCGTTTCGAGGGAGAATCCCTTACTTCGATGCTTGATATGGGGTGTGCAAGCGCTCACGCTTGAATCCGTGTCCCGGCAACGGAACCAAAATGTGAAAGCTTTTACTCAACCGCCAAGACCCACAGACCGCTTATTGTTTCAAGCGTTCCAAGCGAGCTCTAATGGCTACCTCTTACATAGCCGACACGCCCTCGATCCTACAAGTGTAATGAGCTTACCTTGATGCCGATATGAGTTGCCTCCTCTCTTTCGCACTTCGGTAGCTCCACGATCCTAGATGCTAGCTCAAGCATGCTCAAGCCTCCTCCTTCTCCAAGCTCCAACTGCCATAGCCGCGCGCACAAGAAAGAGAAGAGAAGATGGTGAAGAGCTTCACCCCCTTGATCCCTCACTCCCACTCACTCCCTCCCTCACACTCACAATCACTCTCTCTCTCAAGAGCACACACAAGGAAGGAGAGGAGAAGAAGAGAAGAAGAGAAGAGCTCTTGTTGGGCACACACCAAAGAATGAGTTTCCATTCACTTTTTGAACTTTATATATACAAACCCTAAAACCCCATGGGCACCCATCCTTTATTATATGACCGGCCATTATGGCAAGGTCCCTTTTTCTAATTCTCTCTTTTTGCTTCATGCCCTAGGCCTATATTCGACTATTCTTTTACAGGTGGCACAGGGGGGAGCCTGGCGCTCTTTTATGAGCATTTTTGGAGTTTTTGAGGCGCCTTTTATTTAAAACTATATTTTTGGCCACGGCTTAGCTTTGGAGACTGCCTGCGTGTCCTTGCTCCTTTTCCATCTTCTTTCTGCTTTTTCATTCGTCCTGCGGAAGGACTCTTATACTGACACTTTTAGCGACAACGGGGGCAATTTTTGTAATGAACATTTGCATCACTTTGAACGTTGGTATGAGACTTGTATCTTGTAGTTTTTGGCTCATGATGTATCAAAAGTAGTTTGGCTCATGATGTATCAAAAGTAGTTTACATAGCTTTAGTAGTTAGTTTTCTTTCTGTGCTAATGGTGCCTTGTCATGGGTCTCTTTTCGTGTCAATGATTCTCTAAAGTGGAATGCAACTAAGAGCTTTGATTTGCATCCCTTTGTTCTACATTCCTTTTAGGCTTTTGAATGGATGTTTGTGTGTGGGTGTGTGTGTGTGTCCTCACCACATATGCATACATAAGAAGTTCAATGTTATTGTATCAATCAAAGGAAAATCAAATCCATGGATGGCATGGACAACATAATGTGCATTGTCTACATGCTAAATTGACAATAAATTGTTATGGTGCTAAATTGACCCTAAACTCCATTGCCTACATACTAAATTAACTATAAATTGTTATAGTGCTAAATAAACCAAACTCCTACTTAGAATCTAACCATTGAGAGTCTTAAATCAAAATCCACATTTTTGGAATTATGTGTCTTACTTTTTGTTCATAGGAAAGGCTATGATAGAGTATATGTTGAAGATAATAAGATTCTATGGAAGTATAAGATCATATGACAAAATCCGAATATAAACACAAGATAAGCATAGCTTAGAATTGTTAGCTCATCTTGGTATATATGATGAAAATTTCCATTCCATCTTGAAGGTAAATATAATATAAGTAGAGATTGACAAAGATGGTAGTAGCACAAGATGGGTACCTTACACAAGTATTTGATAGAAAATTAGATATATAAACATACCATGGGCGCATATTAAAATTGTTAAATCCTTTGAAAATATAGGATGGCCATGTTTTTTTATACTATGAGTAAGTACTAAGAGGACGGTAGTAGCACAAGATGGACATCTTAACGAGCCCCTCTTCTTCTTCTTCTCAACACACACTCCAGCCTTGCTTAAAGCATGTTACTTGTGCATAGCGCACTCTCTGTCCTATATATATATATATATATATATATATATATTAGCTACTGGCATTTGGGTGTAACGAGTTTGTCTCAAGGATAGCCAAAATAAGGATAGCTCGTTCATAGTCGTTGCCATGAGTCTGCAGTAAGATTTCTGTCATGTTCCTTCTCTGCTGCTTTTCTGAACCTACCATAGATGTCTTGGGTGTAGAACTTCCTTGTCCTAGCAACAAGGAACAGATAGACCAAGCTCCCAAAGAAGCTCACTGCAGTCATGATCAAGAAGGCCATTCTAAAACACTGAGAGCCAACACATGTCAAGTCTGAGCTCCCTTGCCTCCTTGTTTCCTGATCATACAAGTTGCCAACTACTTTCACATTCAGGAGATAAAACCCCAATGGGCTAGCCATTCCACCAACATTGAGGAGAGTTGCATAGTGCTTCAGGCCAAACAGCTCGGAGATCACTGCGGAAACTAGAGGGGCCTGAGCTCCAAGGCACAGGCCCACTAGTATGCAGGCTATGTACAGAGATCCGGGTGATGGCAAGGCTATCATCACATGCCCCACACAGGCCAGGCCCAGTATGATGCTCAGCATGAGCGTCCGTGGGAACCCGTACCGCTGCAGAAGGAGCTCCGAGGAGAAACCTGCAATAACCCTTCCGAGGAAATTCCAAATGCTGATGAGGCTGACAAAGGTGCTTATGCTTATGGGGCGATACCCCAAAGATGCCCCAATTTGACCCATGTTGTCAATGGCTGCGAATGCAGCACCCGCTCCACATGCATTGGCCAGAAAGAGGATCCACATGTCCAAACTGAGCAAGGCTTGAGGTATGGTGAAGTCATCCCCTCTCTGTGGCCAATGGGAGAATATTGATATGGTGGTTTTGTTGGGTGGGGCCAGTTCAGTTTGTGGAGAAGCTGTGAGAATGATGCCTCCATCTTGCTTGGCAATACATGTTTCTTTGCCATATGGCCTGGTCTCATGGTTACCTTTGTTACCAGTATGGTCTTCATCTGCATGTCCAGATTGCAGAGCATCAATGTTTTGGCTTAAAGATGCAGAATGAACCGACTTACCATGAGTAGTTGGACTCTGTATTGCTTGGCTATAATGGCCTCTGTACTCCTCCTGCTCCAATTCCTTTCCCTCTTGATTGCCCTCACAAGTCCTTTCTGAGAGAACAGTCTTTGTTGAATTTGTTTGAATATGCTGCTTGTTATCTTGTTTCCCTTCAAGAGGAATACTCGATGATTGTTCCAACTTCTGCTGATATTTCTCTATCTCTGCCCTCGCACCAACCCATATATTTGCCATAATCAACAACAGTGTGAATAACCCCATGACCTTGTATAGGGAAGAAGAAAAAGTGGTGTGATTCTCTAATATAATGACTACCATAAGAAAGCCTGCAAGCACTAAAGCCAGGTGCAGGAAAGAAAAGAATGTCTGATTTTCATGTTTGTCTACTTCAGGCTTCATGGGCCTAACCAGGAACATGAACAGGAGAGTGACAAGAAATGGAAGCCATCCAACAAGCAGTATGAGATTTGTGGAATCTTGTCCATACAAGGCATGGTAGAATTGGGTGAAGATGGCACCACTTAGACCCACAAAGCCTTTCAAGAGACCCAGCACAACTCCTCTGCTTTGGGGGAAATTCTTCACACACACAACCAGAACTCCGGTGTTGGCAAATGTCACAGAATTGGCTCCCACACACATGTACAAGTACATCTGCCAGACAGGCGGTTTCGCAATACGGTGAGTCGCAGCAAACCACATCATTGTGTATCCGAAAAGGCTCATGCCTGCACCCATAGCTAGGATCGCCCAAGAAGGGGCTATCTCATTGAGTAAGCCTGAGACAATGCCGAGATTCCCACCAAGGTCTTTGAAGAAGCCGAGTGTGTCAATGGTGGTCTGGTCATAGTGCAAGGCAGACTTGATTGCCCCAGAGTAGATTCCAAAGATGTAGGCCGCACCTGAGCATGACAGGATGTAGAAGGAGACCACCACCACCAGCCATCTTCCTTTTAGAACATGGAGGCAGAATCTTGGAATGTCTTTCTTCTCCATTAGATGTAATTACGCAAATGAGAGAGGGGGGGATGATGAGTGCATTACTGTCATAGCTAGGACAGATAATCAGATGATAAAAAGGGGGATGATGAACTGCATATCTTTCTTCTCCATTAGATGTGACTCCAAATGATAAACAAGGGACTGATGAAGTGCAGAACTGTCCTAGCTACTCGTGCTTCTAAGTGGAGACTGAGGTAGAAGCTGGATTAAGGAGCATACAGGCTGTAGACATATGTCATGAAGAATGAGGGACGATAACACAATTGAATCAAGGATTGTACAAGGGCATACTAGGATAAAGATGATGGCTACAGCTCATGTTTAATCAAGAGCTTGAAAGGCATAAAATCACTAACTACACACATTAAGGAATTATGATAGGTGTAATTAAAACATACATACAATGGGACTAAGATTATGGGCCATAAAGCATGTATATTCGATAGCTTGAAAATGATAGAGCGACTATTTATACATCTAAAGGAACTAAAGAAAGCTTCTCAAGAATGAAGTGAGAGAACCCAATTAGTACCAAGATTATCATAAATCAGGAAAAGGTTATGTAAGGCCATCTCACACACACACACACACACACACACACACACACACACACACACACACACACACACATAAGACATGAGTAGTTACAAGATTAATTTCTTATGGGCCACCCAACTTCAATTAACCTTCAACTTGGAAGGTTGGGAGATTTAGTAATTAATAATAATAATAATGTGGTGTATGTATTGATAAAAGATATTTACATCATCCACAGTGGAGACGGTCCTAACTGTGATATCTCAGCCTTCACTTTGCAGTATTTCAAGTGTGAAAATTTGCAGCCTTTTGGCTTTTAAGGTGGACCCATAGTTATACATTGAGTGCAGACCTATGCATGTGAAAATACTTTTGTAAATCAAGCAAGCAGCTCTACATCGGCTCCTAAACCATATTAAAGTACCAATCAACGAGATTGGAATTTGGAGCTTCCAAATCATCGAAGTTGAATATTCTTGTATTAGGCCACAAAAATGTTTTCTAAGAACAATGTCCATCATCATACTCCCCTTAAGAGAGTTGTCAAACTTCCTAGTTAGTATAAGTTATCACACAATGAAATTTTCTCCTCAAACCAACATGGTTCTTATCACAAGAGGATTGATGGCATGATATCTCAAATGTAGGCCCTCTAGAATAATGCACGACTGGAGCGATATGGCATCAAACCATAGGAGCCTATCATATGATTGGCTCTATTACCCTAGTGCACCTTTTAGTCATCTCTCAGCAACTCAACTCTATTTATTATGATAGGTAAAAGTGTAAATAATGTTCAGATGTTCACATTGTGGGAGTTCAAAGTGCCTAGGTCTAAGAAAATAAGTTGCATGGCACATTACTAGAACTCAATAAGGTTAACAAAGTGACATTGCTTCAATAAGTTTAAACATCACAAGCAATGTAAGAAGAGGTTAAAATTGTCACTTTCAATCATTGCTACAACCGTAAGGGTCTTCTCACACATCACATAAAGGTCACACCTTAAAAAGTACAATGTAAAGCTTACTACAATCTTTCTTTTGCTAGGAAAATTTAATAACTTTCATATTTTTGGGTGCAACCATATTGGATCAATGAAATAAGCATATCTATAGTCATATAGGGAATGAATTTCCATAATATTTACTTTGAGATTTTGCAAATTGCAAAGCTATTATCCATTGTTCATTTCTCAAGAATATGAACCTTTTGGCATATATTATCTAACAAAGAATTCATTGCAACAGCTTAACACAATCATATGCAAGTCTTTTCAATCAAGTGGTGGTCATGTGGGCAATTCCAAACAAAATTGAACATGTGTAGAATAGACTTTTGGTAATGTGTTCAATTCTTATATATAGGAATATAATCACAACATCACTAAGCAATGTGTAAATAGCTCATAGAAATTCGGGATTATTGCGTACAATTGTGAAAAAATCACACATCAGAATGCATATGTTTTCCAAAAACAACTTGCTTTGATTGCCATACCAATACATATGCATCACTTAGTAGAAAAGGGCATATTGAACAAATGTTAGTAGATTATATCCTAAAAAAGTACTTGTAAAACTAAAACAACCATGACAATGATTAGGAGCAGCTTTGGTGGCTAAAGCAATTGTATTTTGTAATTTCAAAATTCAAATAGTATTAGCCTCAACTATGAAATCATAACCTATGATGTTCCTCCTACCATTTGGATCCCTAGCCATATTAGCATCCATATATAATGTAAGTGTACTATTAGATCCACTATAATACAAGTTCCCACATGTTGTCCCTTTGAAATACATGAGAAGCCACTTAACAATATCCCAATTGTTTTACCCAACTTGTTCATACATTACTCACAAGTTACAGTGCATGGGCATTATCAAGCCTAGTGCATATCATAGCATACATAAGACTCCCTACCATTGCATGGGCATTATCAATCCTAGTGGATACCATACCATACACAAGACTCTCTACCACTTAAGCATAAGAAGGCACCAACTTCATGTAGGTATTTTCCCCTTTTCTATGAGGGCTTTGATCCTTGCTTGACTAGGAATGAATTGCTAAAGGTGTATACAATGACTTTGCATCTTGCATTTGGAATCTCTCCAACATCTTCTTGATGTACTTCTCTTGAGATAGAGTCAACATTCAATTTTTTCTAACTCAATCGATCCTCGTACCAAGAATTTTCTTTGCAACACTCAAGTCCTTCATTTTGAATGACTTAGGAGATTTTTTTAAAGAAAATGGAGTATCTTGCATATTAGTTCCAACAACAAGCATATCATCCACATAAACTAACAAGATAATGTTGCCTCATTCGATAAGCTCGTAAAGGAGACACAATGATTAGCATGACATCTAGTATAGCCGTAATTTATCAAGAACTATAAAAAATTTAAATACCATTGCCTTTGGACTTGCTTAAAACTGTACAACCTTTTCTTTAATCTACATATATTTTTTTCTTTTCCTTTGACCTCACTTCCTTGTGGGTTGCTCCATAAATATTTCTTCCACCAAATCTCCATGGAGAAAGGCTATCTTTAATTCTAATTGCTCAAGATGTGGATCTTCAATTGCTACCAAACTTACGATAGTTCTTATTGAAGTCATTTTAGCAATAGAAGAAAAATATATCATTGAAATCAGTATGTAGCTTTTGTGCTAACCCTTCACAACTAACCTTGACTAATATCTTTTCTAACCATCAACTTCCTCTTTCAACTTGTTTATCCTTTTTCTTTTCAATGCTCTTTTGTCATTTGGAAGCTATGCAAATTCCTTACTTATCATTGTCAATCAATGATCTCATCTCTCCTCATGCATGGCATGTGAAAGGATTGTAATAGAGGAACCTGGAGTGTTAGTAATGGAAGAGTGCAAGGGGGTGAGAGAGATAGAGATAGCACACAAGAGGGTTTGGGGTGAAGTGGCACACTTATTCCTTGTCAACTTCAGTTATATATGACTATTCGGTCTATATATATACAAGCGTACCTACTCAATAATTGGCCATTGGCCTTCACCCTAACAACCTTCCACTGAAAGGCCAATGTGCCTTTATGGGAGTATAAGCAAAAAGTGAAGATACTTTCTAGTAGTGAGCAAGAAAATATCTTTGTGAGAAGATTTATGGGGTTATCATCCATATGGACCTTAACAAGCCCAAGGAACTTATCCTCAAGCACCTCCCTAATGAAGTGATACTTCACCTCAATGTGTTTTATGTTTGCATGAAAGATAAGGTTCCGTCTCAGCTAAATGACACTCTAATTATCACACTACATTGTAGGTACCTCTCATGCAATACTCAAGTCTCCCGCTAGATGAGTAAGCCAGATAGCTTCCTTGTAGCTCTCAATTGTTACAACATACTCAACCTCAATGGTAGATAAAGCCATACATGTCTACAATTGAGAGACTTGTGAGTTTGGACCACTTGCGGAAGTGAAGGCAAAACTTGTAGTAGACCTCCTACAATCTACACTCCACACAAAATCAACATCTACATATCTAAGAGCAGATGCATCATTCCTTCCAAAGTATATACACATAGACTTAATGCCATTCAAGTATCTCATGATACTCTTCACTACCTCCCAATGCTTCTTGCTAGGATTAGCCATATACTTGCTAACCACTCTCGCTATATATGCAATGTCTTGATGTGTGGAAACTATAATATACATGAGGCTATCAATTGTAGATGCATAAGGAACCTTGGCCATATTAGCCTTTTGCTCATCTTGTCCTCTTAGCTAAGTTTCAAAAATGAAGGTAATGGAATACTAATGGCCTTCTCCCTCGCCATATTGAAACATTCAAGCTAGGTAGCATTATTTGATCATCCAAATAATGATTCTTAAATGTATTGTATCCCATTATATGGCATGTACTCAAATAATGGCCGAATACGCGAATAAACATTATTTTGATAAAAAAGCTATCGAAAAGCCAAATGTATAAAGACGATTTTTCAAAGCATTTTACCTCATTCGAAACATTTTTTATCGAAATCTTTACTCTTCCTTCCTTTTTGCAAAACACAGTTTATAGGTAATTTTTATTAATTATTTCACTTCTAAAATATTATCACTTATTTTTAACTACTTTTGTTGTGTTAGAGATTTATCTCATAGCTCAAAAGTATTTTTATTTTTAAATATTATTTTTATTGTTCTATTAAAGGTTTACCTCACACTTTATAAATATTTTGAAATTTAGTCTCTCTTTCTATGTGTGTTAGAGCCTTGCCTCACACTCTAGAATTGAGATATTAGGACTAATAGTTTATGTTGTATTGTGTTAGAGGTTCATGCTTATACTCAACACAAATATAAGACTTGCTTTGATTTTCTATTGCTAGTAATCGAGACTTGCACTTGTACTATAATAATAAGTATAAATAGTAAAACATTTATTTTTGCATGTGTTAAAGGCTTGTCTAACACTCCAAAAACGAATTTAAACTGTGTAGTACTTGTATTTTTATTGTGTTGGAGACGTGCTCACTCCTACAATATAATTAAGGGCGCACCACCTAGTCTACATTCAAGGCTAAGTGGGCCACTTAACTAAAGTTAATAGTGGTGGGTAATTTTTTTGGAGCTTGCATCACGTCATCACTGCACCATTGGACAAGCATATACCCTAAAGGGAAATGCTAATAATAAGCTTGTGTATATTTGGTATCAGTAGTATTATCAAAGCTAGCAATAGGCCTTCCATTAGCCCTAACACACCAAATTTCCTATTATATAATTACTTGATTAAATGTTGTTGAACATAGCACCTTTGGAGATAGTCCAATCGATAAGGTGTGATTTCGAATTTGGAGATAGTCTAGAGGTACTTCTTATTAGATATCTCAAAGCACTCATTTCAATCGCCACACCTCAATCGCAAAAAGGCATAAGTCCAAGTCTGGTACTTCTATCCAACAAATACCACATATGGAGGACTCAAACTTGCTGTGTCAATCTTCATCCTTGATATCTCTAGAGTTGTATTTAGTTAGCATAATAGGTGCCACCACCATGAGAACTAGTTAGAAGCAAAGGGAGTTGGACCATTGGTATGGGGGAGCTATAGGGTTAAGTCTACTAGATTCAAAATTGGAAGTAGTTGAAGAGACCATGAATAAACATTTTTTGGAGCATTCAGTGCACAAGGAGAAAGATTTGGGAACTTATGATACTTAAAGTCATTATGATGCATAAAGGATTCCATCCTTATCCAAGATTTCAGCTATAGCCTAGTAGTATATTACCTTTGTAGCCAACATCTTGATGTAGACATAAGCTTGATCTAGTGCTTCCTATAGTTGGTGTTGGTCTTGAGACATTAATCCATTGAATTGATTAGCGTCACCATTTGATTTTGCAACTATTCCACCCACTTCTACATTTTCTAAACATGTACTTTAGCTTGAGTAGCTACTACCTAACTCTAGACCATAGCTTCCTCCTATTGGGTCTACTTAAGTGCGATCTCCATGGTAGATGGGGTCTCTAACTACTTATTATCGAAAATTTTCTTTGCTTGAGTGCAATCTCCATGGTGGCAAACGGGGTCCCCAAGTTCTTACTAGCTCCAATCCTCTGACATTCTTAGCTATGCTCCATCGATGACACTTTTTGGTTGTTGGAATTATAGATGCTAGTTTATCCTTTGGTAGGGCAAGTGTTGACTTCAAGTGCCAATTTCAAGCTTGTAGATAGGAAATTATGCCCCTCCTTTTAGAATGCACTTCAAAAGAGATTTCACTTCCTCGTCTACATCCTCATGATAGGCTAGGAGGTCATTTTACAACACACTCACCCACTGAACCAATTTTATGTTCTATTGTTCCAAGACCTTACAATGCTTTTTGAGAAGCTTAAAGCTCGGATGAGCAAAGAAACTTCCAAATCTAGGATCTCTATCACTATCTATTGGAACTTTCTCCTCCACAACCTACAAAATATTAAACTATCATAGCACCATATGTGATTTCATTATCATATGTTTGGCTTACTTCATCTATCATATTATCTTATGTGAATTCATTTCACAAGTAGGAATATTTTGACTATCAAAGGGTCATTATATGAAATTAGATTTAAAGTAATGGGATCCTTTGGATTCTCTTCAGTCACCAAATCTTGAAGTTTGGTTTTTGAAAATTCAATAAGTTTGGATGCACAAATTTACAATTGAACATTTGTGACTTAGATACAAACTCATTTGAACCATATTTGGTCACCTATTGTTCAATTCTTGGTTGGATTTGATACTTCCTCCATTTTATTTTGACTATTATACATGACCTCTCTTCTAATTTCACCTTCATTTATCATGGCTTGGTAGAAATATAAATAATTGAATGATGAGGATCCTAATGGTTACAATTGGAAATCAAGTATCTTTTTTTTGTGATTGATGTGTTATGTTCTAGTTATGTCAATAAGGCTTTATGTATGCTTAGTGATAATTTTAGTTTATCATCATTGGCTTGATATTTCATCCATGGTGCATAGAGGTCCTTTCACTAAATCTTTGGCTCCAATGGTGAGACTCACTATGAAATTCATGCATTTGCTACTTTAAGAAGCCTAATAGAAATTATTTGATAATATTTTGATTAGTGTATGTTAGTAAATAATTATGCTCAATGTGTATGTCAATATTAGTGCTAATATACAATTCTTCCTTATTGCACTACTTGCATTGCTAACAAGATAATGATGGAAGTGAATTATTAAATTATATAACATTTTATCTTACATTTTGCTACAACCAAGGCAAAAGGGTCGTGAAAACCAAAGAATTAGATCACACTCACTATAACGTACATGCCATATACTGATGTCTAAAGTGACAAAAATATTCATCTAAAAAATTGACCCTGTCAACGCTAAAAACGTCGATATACAAATATCTATAGATGTGTCACGCTATTTGCATTGCTTTTACAATGCAAGAGAAACACTTTCCAATGCATTTACCAACACTCATAGCAATGGGTGCAAGTAAATTAGCGATGCTAATAGCAACGATCACAGAGAAAAAAAAAAGGTGGCAACACCATGTGCTGAACAATGTTCCATAAAGCAATTATAAATTGAGTACACAATCATCATGGAGACACGTGTATCGTGAGGTGCTGGAAAAAAAGAGTTGTTGATTCAATATTGAAATAAGTACAAGACCAATGATGACAACTCATAAAACTACATGGAAAAATTGAGAGGAGAGTCCAAAATAAATAGGAAAATGTATCTATAGATATCGCAATATGCGAGTCCATACAAAGGATGAGAAATATATCCAAGAAATGCTACATGGAAAGAGCTTGCATGGATCACAGGGCCAAAAAAGAAAAGGATGTGTGCTCCATAAATCCAAGCAACTGCTATAGCTTCTCACCATCTGAGAGCTTGTCCTGACACAATAGAGTGTCGAACGGACTCTACAACATAAACAACCAGAGATTAATCCACAATACATAATGCATCACAAAAAAAAACTAATATCTGAAAACAAAAAAGAGGCATGACTTATTGGGCCGCCACACATAAAATCTATCAGTGAGTGTAGTGAGACCATGTCTCTTTGCATACCGAGTCTCCAAACCTATAGGATCGCAGATTGTGATGGAGTGCTGCAAAGAAATAAAGTAGCATTGTCAGAAATAAGATTATTAGTACAAGTGGTATTCCAAATAAGAAAGTGAGAAAAACCAAAAGAAAACTTAAAAAATCCTCCAAATAAGTTATATGGCTGCCACTCCCCAGATGATGCTGACCCCTACCTCCAATCATGCCCTCACTGCTCCAACTGTTGTTGCCATCATCTTGGAGCGGCCTTCTCCCTAAGTCTCCACCAATCCTGTGTATCCAACCACTCAGGCTTTGAAGCACCACTCTTGATTTCCTTGCGCACATATGATCATCTGTGTGACATGTATGTATGCATATAATCCACCATCCATCTTGTGAAAAATCTCTCTATCGATGTAGGTGTACCGAAAACTCCTCGTGCAAGGATGCTACCATATAATCCTTGCTTTCCTCCAGTATATTTTTCCAAGGGTCTAAAATGTTGTGCCTAAATACTTATTGGTATAACTCTCTCATGCGAGCCATCATCCTTCTCTCATCATTCATGATCATGACACCTGTTTTCTTATCCATGAGGTATATGTACCTTGCTGGGGTATGTCTAAGGTGCTCCCTCTCCCACTATGATCACACTTCTAGGCATAACTAGGAGATCCATGCCCATCTATTGGCATAACAAAGAGGGTGGTATCTCTCGACGTAGCACCCATAGGGATTCCACCTACAGATGGTTGAGCAAAAGCTGGAGTCATGGGAGTAGAGGTCCCTACAGGTGTGACAAACCCTGGATGTAATAAGTATCCACTAAACCGACGAGACAGGGACACTACATCAGTGCCTCTACAACATCTTCTTGAGCACCCTCTTTGCATGTGCTACGAGAGTGAGGAGTAGCAAATGGCCGTGGGGACACAACATCTGCATCTCTGCAGCACTTTGAAACCACCCCCTTCATTGATCAAGTGAGACATCCTTGAGGCTCACTCTAAGCCTAGTCTAGAGCATCGATTCTACCTACTGGAGATCAAAGCATCATAGCGTACTAAGGTAGACCACGCAAAGAATGGCCAGATGATGATAGAGACAACTCCTGGTCTACCATATCTCTGAAAAGCGGGCCATCTGATCCGGAGATATGCACGTGAAGATCTCCTATAGCTCCTTGTTTGTCATTCCTCAACCACAATCGTTCACACATACATGAATGCTATTGTAGTCTATGCCAAGCTTTTGTAACACCAATCATGCATCATCACGAGACTCAAGCATGGTGTTTTCAAGTGGCAATGTGTGATATTTTAATAACATTAAAAGGAAAAACCAACTATCTTTGAAGAGTCTAGAAATTGTTTTATAATGGATTCAAACACAAAGGAGCATAGTGTGTACTCGAACAAATCGGTCATCATCGCATCGCTCCATCCATACTTTGCATATATACTTAGGAGTGCAAGTAGCATCTTTAAGAGAGATACCCAGTACACATCTTATAATGGTATGGATGCCTCCTCGCTCAATGGATCAGATGACTCAACATCTATAGGTAGTAATGCATCGATCATTGCCTCCATCTTGGGCTCTAAGATTGGAGGAAGGTTAAAAAGGCCCACCATCTCTTCTGGAGTCAAGGGTGTAGCTAGTGGTGTACCCTCCCATTGGTTTATCGGCTAAGGCACTCCATCCATTGTATACTCACAAACTCTTCTTACAAGTTACAATAGGTGCATTCCTTGGGACATAATGACACCTCTCTATAGATATTTCTAGGGTACATATAATATTATTATATATGATATTCAATTATAGTTTGAATGTAAAGCATGATCGGTACACACTTTCCTTACCATTAGCTCAAAGTTCGAGATTACTTAGTCAATGATCTCCGATTGAAACTCGCCAAAGCGTCAGATGTGCTCTATAGACAAGTGATGCTTTCATCAAATTGCCATCTTGCACTGAGTGCAAGGGCATGGGACACACTAATTGAGATACACCTCACAATCTTGAACATTGCAACCATCATCATTGTCTATTTTTATATGTTAGGGCAGACAATGTGCTTTTGCTTCCCTTATTGTTTCTCTTCCCCCATCTCTGTCTACTTTCCTCTCTGCCTCTCTCTTGCTCTCTATTCTTATTTTTCCCTCCATATCTCTATTTGTATCCCCCTCCCTTCTATCTCTTTTCCATCCATCTCACCCTTCTCCTTCTTCTTCGCATATGGCAGCAATACCGGCGGCGAAGGCAATGATGTGCTCTCTCTCTCTCTCTCTCTCTCTCTCTCTCTCTCTCTCTCAACTTTGAGCTCTCTCACTCTCTCTTTCATTCTCTTTCGCAAATGGTTTTCGAGAAATGCTACGCTCCGATTTTTTGTGTTTTTTTTTCTTAGACTGACATTGCTATTTGCATCGCTATTAGCATCGCAAATTTAATTTTATGATGCTGATAGCGATGCCGATATTTTTTGTTAGAACCGATTGTTGCTATCATCCCATTTTCTTGTAGTCACTTTTAAGCATTTGAAAGGTCAATTGTACAAAACTTCAATGAATTTGAACGGTCAATTGTAGAAATTTTATTATCAAAATGTTGGAATTTGCATAGTTTATGAGAGATTTTGATACAAAAAGTATACGTGTAATAATACTTGTAGGTATTAGGCACAATTCAAGCTAAATCAAATGGTAGGTTCTATACTTGATTGTATGGTTCATCTCATATTCACATATTGAAGGTTTTGGATTTAATATTTGTCCTTTGATGTAGTGGTCTACCCTTATATCTCCAAGTAGTTGCAACAACCAATTGGGCATCTCATATGAAAAATAACCATGATTCATGTTAAAATTAGGTGTCAAATGTATAACAAATTCACAACAAAAAGGTGGTGGAGATGTGTATTTTCTTCTATGAGATAATGCATATTTGGCAAAGCGATACGCTCAGTATGCTCACAATGAAACAAATATCTCTTCCTACATGAGGTTTTCACCAAGTCTCTTAACCTAGAGTATGTCCTTACCACTCTAGATCTAAGAGTTTCTTGAGGTTTGCTAACTCAAGACAACCCTTAACTCAAGATCCAAACATCTATGTGCTTTGATTGATTGCCTTTCTACCGACATTAATCCCCAAATGTGTTTTTGGAGCCGTTTTTTGCCTTTTTCCCATGGGACCACCTTGGCTTGATCTCGGACATGAAGGGAAGCACGAAAAAGGTCGCAAGTGAGGGCGTTGCATCTTCTAAAGTCAACTTCCATTGAGGAGATATTCCTTGATAGACTCAAAGAGTTTAAGGGTAGAGTTTGGGAAGAAGAGATCGGTACATAGGAACCTTAGGGCTTTATGAAAAAAGGAAAGGAACATCTAGTGTGCAAGCTAAGAAATATTTTTTATGGCCTAAAGAAAGCACCTAGGAATTGGTATCCTAAGCTTGATAACTTTATGCATTCATAGAGATATACTCGTAGTGATATGGCTATGTGCTTATATACAAAGAAGGCCCATGATGATAGCCTTATTATTCTAGTACTTTTTATCCATGATATGTTGATTGCTAATAGAGCTCATGATGAGCTACTTTGAAGACTCGGCTCAAAAAGAGCTTTGAATTGAAGTACATGGAGTAGACCTCACATATTTTTGGTATGTGCATAACGCGCAACCATCCTAAGGGGATCCTTTACCTATCACAGTAGGTGTACATTGAGAAGGTTCTTGAGTGATTCCATATGCAGGATGTTAAGTTTGTTGGCTATCTTTTACCTTCCTATGTGAAGGTCAGTCAAGCCGATTGTTCCTAGTTAGATGAACAAAAGACTGAGATGGCCAAGATCTCGTGTGCATCTACAATGGGAAGTTTGATGTATGCCATGATACCCACTCACCCCGATATAACATTTCCAGTGGGAATTGTGCATGCTATATGGCTACACTTGGTCGACAACATTGGGATGGCATGAAGGATATCATGCGGTACCTCAAAGACACTACAAATATATGTATTTTCTATGGTGGCCAGCATACTAGAGCCATGGCTTACACTAACTCTGACTATGCAAGACATGTAGATAATAGGAAGTCCATCTCTAGATATATCTTAACTTTTTCTAAAGGTGTCATTTTCTAGATGTCCATGGTGTAGAAATGCACCTCCTTATCTGCTACAAAGGTAGAGTGTATTGTAGCCATTGAGGCCTATGTTTAGTGGTAGACTTTTGTATTATTGTTACTCCTACCTTGAATTTGGATCTAGTGCAAGGAAGATGGCTTATGTGCTTGGATGTATGGGAGATTACTATTTGGCCTTTTGATCTAAGAAACTATTAGGATAAATTATGTTGATAATTAAGAGATGTGGCACGTATTGAATAGATGCCTTTGGGAAGTACATAGAGCTTAGTTGTACTGAGCTTGTTGGTGATAAAGAGTGTAGTTGCATTACAAGTGATTAAACTATCAGTTTGGAAGACATGCACTTAGGTCTAAATCATAAGCATGAAAGATTATCAAAAGAGGTTAATATGAGTAACAAGAAATGCATGACTCCTTGGAGATATGAGGTAGCAATTAGTCATGGACAACCAAAGGAGAAAAAGTGTAGATTTTGGGACAACAAACATGTGGAGGATAGGCCCCACCTAGAAGGAGACAAAGGAGGGATTGCATGCATAGTACTTTGGGGGCTGGTTTGTGGCTATAGAAAGCTAATCGTTGGGGTTGAAGAGTAGTTTTGGAAAAATATAGGGTGAAAAGTAAGGTAGATTTGGATAGTAATAAATAAGAACAATATACAAGTTGAAATACACACCTTCTAGGAAAAAAAGGATAGGGGACAACATGCCTAAATAATGTGGGATCCTTTGTGTCTCTGTATGGCTGCTCTTAGAGGTTAAAATTGAGAAAGATTGAAGATGAAAACATGGAAGAACAAGGCTAAAATAGAGTAGGTTTGAAGTGAAATAAAAGAAATGTTCATTATTGTCCATTCTTAAGAAAGGAACAAGACTATCAAAGGGCAATTTATCCACTATTGTCCATCACTAGGAGGGGAAGAGGGATGATATTTGCTAAACTTTACTATTCAAAACTAAAGCACATGGGACTTTTATGAAGACTGCTACTATCTTGAATCTTTCTAGTGGAGTGCATGAATTTCTTCTTCATTCAAGAGGATTCTATGGATTGTTTTGATGAAAAGTGATTCACTATTGTCTTGAATAAAAGATAGATGTTTTGGGCTGATAGATGCCATGCCTGCACAAAGGACGTCTTGCAGTGAATCAAGGTATGCTTCTCTCTCTCTCTCTCTTTCCTGCACATGCATCATGCATGGATGGTCTCTCTCTCTCTCTCTCTCTCTCTCTCTCTCTCTCTTTTCCACAAGATAGCAATGCATCATGCATCATCTTCTTCATTGCTCATAGCATGTCCTTCATTACTTTGATTGGTTCAATTTCTGGTTTAATTTCATGTCCTTCGTCTTGGCCCTTACAATTGGTTTAATTTTTGGTTTAAGTAAGCAATGAACTCTGAATTTCTGGTTTATGTACCTTGTGGACTCCAATTAGAAGGAAAAAAAATGAAAAAAAGGGTGCCCACTGTTACACATCATCTAAATTTCTAGTTTAAACATGCATCATCTTCTTCATTGCTTAGCATGTCCTTCATTGCTTTGATTGGTTTAATTTCATGTCCTTCATTTTGGTCTTTCCAATTGGTTTGATTTTTGGTTTAAGTAACCTGTGAACTCTGAATTTCTGGATTAATTAACCTGTGAACTCCAATCAAAAGGGAAAAAATGAAAAACAAAAGTAGGCATTAGGATTGGATAGTTATGAACTTATGTGCTTCATCCATTGAGGAGGATGAGGTAGTTTATTAAGATGCTTCCTCTAGATCTAGGATTTAGAAGATCATGTTTCCCTCCTTACCATTCAGAGAAAAATATGCACATTTAGAGCTTCCTGGTATAGAAAATTGTGACTTCACATAATTTTTATAAAGATATGAGGCTAAGGATATCCATTACAAAAGGTAGCGGTCTGAAATTTAAGCATGTTAGGTATGGAATTTGTATCTGTGCGCATATCTTTGATGTGGTACCATCATGACCTTTGTTCTTCGCTCACATTAGGATGTGCTGAAAATGGTTATGCCATTCATATGCTTGCATGCCACCACAATCTATAACTGATGCCTGCTTATCTATACAGGCTAGCAATGGAGTAGAGGAAGTGAGTTCAGGAATCAGATGTCAATAGAAAGGCCGGAGCTTTTGTTGTCCACATAAGATACTTGACTGTCCCCTGTTCTTTTCTCTCTGACAGCCCTATGGACATTTCTGGACAGGGCATCATGGATGATTTAAGGAGGTGTAGGATGTTTATAAAGAAGACTTGCATCATGGTTTGCTAATGAGAGAGTTTGTGTCATGTTACAACAGAATATCTAAAGAAGGATAGTTGGTTTGCTTTTTTTATACTTGCTGCAATGAGTTTGCACTGAGGCCTATGCCACCTTCCTTCTCTGCTGCTTTTCTGAATCTAGCATAGATGTCTTGGCCATAGAACTTCCTTGTCCTGGCAACAAGGAACAGAGAGACCAAGCTCCCAAAGAAGCTCACTGCAGTCATGATCAAGAAGGCCATCCTAAAACACTGAGGGCCAACACATGTCAAGTCTGACAGACCTTGCTTCCTTGCCTCCTGGTCATACAAGTAGCCAGCCACCCTCACATTCATCAAATAAGAGCCCAATGGGCTAGCAACCCCCCCAACATTGAAGAGAGTTGCATAGTGCTTCAGCCCAAACAGCTCTGAGATCACTGCTGACAGTAGAGGCCACTGAGCTCCAAAGCACAGGCCCACCACAATGGAGGCTATGTACAGAGATCCTCGTGCTGGGAAGGCTATCATCAGATGCCCTGTACAGGCCAAGCCCATCACGATACTCAGCACGAGTGTCCGCGGGAACCGGTACCGCTGGAGCAAGAACTCTGAGGAGAAGCCTGAGATCACTCTTCCCAGGTAATTCCAGATGCTGATGAGGCTCACACAGGTGCTAATGCTTAATGGTGAATATCCCAAAGACTGCCCAATTTGGCCTATGTTGTCCATGGCTGTCAATGTGGCACCCACCCCACATGTGGTGGCCAGAAAGAGGATCCACATGTCCAAGCTGAGCAGGGCTTGAGGTATGGTGAAGTCATCCCCTCTGTGTGGCCAATGGGAAAAGAATGATCTGACGGATTTGTTAGTCCGAACCAATTCAGTTTGTGCAGAAGCTGTCATAATGATGCCAATATTGGATCCCTCGGCATATAGTCTTGTTTCATGAAGCTGTTCACCTTTTGTAGCCCTATGGTCTCCATTTGCATATCCTTCTTGGTCAGGTTGCTTAGTCTCATGAAGTTGGTCACTCTTGTGATCAGCCGTACGGCCTTCATTCGCATGTCTATATTGATCAGCTTGCTTAGAATGATCCCCATTTTGAATTGAAGATGCAGAATGATCAGCTGACTTTTCATGTATAGTTGTACTTTTAGCTTGGCTATCATGTGTAAGTGGAGTTGTAGCTGACTTATCATGTGTAGTTGAAGTTGCAGCTTGGCTACCATGGCCTGAACCTTTGAATCCTTCCTGCTCCAGTTCCTTTTCCTCTGTATTACAACTGTAATGCTGATTTTGCTCTGCTTTCCTTTCCAGAGGAATGCTCGATGGTTGTTCCGAATTCCGCGCAAATCTCTCCATCTCAGCCCTCACACCGACCCATATATTGGCCACAATTAACAACAATGTCAATAATCCCATGACCTTGTATGCAGAAGATGAGAAATTGGCTTGCTTCTCTACTATAATGACTACCATAAGAAACCCTGCAAGGACTAAAGACATGTACAAGAAAGAAAAGAATGTCTTATTCTCATGTTTGTCCATTTCAGGCTTCATGGGCCTGACCAGAAACATGAACAGAAGAGACACAAGACATGGCAGCCATCCAACCAGCAAGATGACATCTTCAGTGTGTTTGCCATACAAGGCATAGTAAAATTGGGTGAAGATGGCACCACTTAAACCAATGAAGCCTTTCAAGAGACCCAGCACAACTCCTCTGCTCTGGGGGAAATTCTTGACACAGACAACCGTCACTCCGGTGTTGGCAAATGTCTGAGAATTGGCTCCCACACACATGTACAAGTACATTTGCCAGACAGGCGGTCTTGCGATCCGTCGGGTCACGGCAAGCCACATCATCAAGTATCCAAAAAGGTTCATGCCTGCACCGGCAGCTAGGATTGCCCAAGATGGGGTTATCTCATTGAGCAAGCCTGAGACAATGCCAACATTGGCACCTAGGTCTTTGAAGAAGCTAAGCGTGCCAATGGTGGTTTGGTCATAGTGCAAGGCAGACTTGATTGCACCAGAGTAGATGCCAAAGATGTAGGTAGCGCCCGCACATGACAGGATGTAGAAGGAGACCACCACCACCAGCCATCTCCCTTTCAGAACATGGAGGCAAAATCTTGGGATGTCTTTCTTCTCCATCAGATGTTATTGGGCAAATATGATAAAGAGGCGAAGTTACCGCAGCAGCTGCAGGATTGTGATAGCTAATCATGCATCAGTAGCTGCAGGACTGCTTTGAGCTGAGATGTGAGCGAAGGATTGCACCAGCTGAGCTCAGATACATGGACAATGAAGGGTGTATAAATTGCGGAAAATTACACGCATGCAGCTGAGCTGTGCTTTGAGCTGAGATGTGAACCAAGGATTGCACCAGCTGAGCTCAGATACATGTACAATGAAGGGTGTATAACTTGCTGAAAATTTACATGCATGCAGCTGGATCATGAGGCATGAATAGGATAAGAAGGGCAAATGGGCTACAAATCATGATTGATCAAGAGCTTGAAAAGCACAAAGTGATTCATGATGGGTGCAAAGGGCAATTCAGTAGTGAAGTGAATAGGGAATGGGAGAAGATTCACAGAGAATGACCATAAATGAGTGTAAGGGGCTGCTGGTATATAAGGTGGCAGAGAGCGCTCTCTCTCTCTCTCTCTCTCTCTCTCTCTCTCTCTCTCTCTCTCTCTGTGTCTGTGTCATCATACTCATATAACTTGGACCATAAGGCCATGATTAGTTAGAAAGTATTGGAATATCCCTATCAGCTCCATGCCTCAATCACGGGTCCATGCAATATTGTGACAGTTCATTAGCCTTTTTCTTCATAGGGGCCCACCTAAAGGTCTCAGCCGCCCAAATTAACCCATCGACTTTGAAATACCTTTCCCAAACCTTCACTTGCCCTTAGCCTTTTTCCTTTTCTCACATGTGGTCCACTAGAGAAGCCTCAAACCTTTGGTCTCCTCATTACAATTTCTACTACCATCATTGTACCTTCCATGTTGTCATGCATCTCCATCATCAATTTTGCACCTTGTGGAACTCTCCATTGAGTGGTAGAGCCCAAAATAAACCGTAAGAGTTTCCATCGTAAGATTTCACAAATCTGGGGTAGCTTAGTTACTACCTGACCAAACAAACTTGTAAAATCTTTTATGTGAACACCACCCATGATCACACTCCCCTTGAAGCAAGTCGACTTCCTTAAGTCACTTCCCATTTATTCTAGGTCCTATCAGGATTGTAATTCCCTCTTTGAATTAACATGGCCCTCTTTCCTAGGGATCAAGTGTTCTAGTTTCGGGGCATTCTAAGTTTTTAGCTCAACTGAAAAGGATGTATGTTTCACAAGGGTCACCAAGATGGTGCTTGCATCTCTTGTTGTAGTTTTGGTTGGATCATAACACACTTCACAAATAGTCATGAATGGTGCCACAACATCAAACTCCCTTTAAATACATATATTATGAACGTAGTCTTATATAATTGCACTTCTTTAATTGCGTCTACTATAAGATCAATTAATTTTATTCTCACAATTGTGTTTGCTAGAAGGTAAAGAATGCATAGCTATTATGTTATATAAATTTGGAAAAGTTGAAAAAAATACGAACCTCTTGGCATGTCCTAGTGCGATGAAGAGAATTCATCTCACAAACAACTCAACTTGATCATATCCAAGTCTTTTCTATAAAGGTGTGTTAATATGTGCAATTCCAAACAAAATTATACATTTGTAAAAGGGGCCTTTCAATGTGTTCTAGTCTACTTTAGAGAAATCATCAAGATGTCACCCCATCATCTCAACATTTCTAGTACATCGAGTTTCCTGTGTACAATTCCAAACCAAATTGTATGTCTAACAAACAATGCTTCATGATTAAAATGTCACCCCAAGGGAAGTTTATTTGAATCATCACTTGATGACTTGTACATCACTCGTATGTTAGGCCAAGTTAAACAAAGCCTTTTGCATCTCTATGGGTGCATATCTATATTATATAACTAGTTTGTTTATGGAAATGGTTTTTATAAGCTCACACTTCAAATGCTAAGAGGAGGGTGATCCTAAAACAAGAAGAAGTTTATTTCGATACTTTTAAAAGCTTACATGGGAAAAGACTCCACTTTATCTTGAAATATTTTTTAGAGTCAACACAAAAACCATCAACCTTGACATTTTTAGGGTTCTTGGATTTTGTAGGTTTTTACTCATGTTGAACTTTAAGTGACCCTAAATTTTGAACTTAAAAGCCTTCTAAAATTGTACTTTGGTACGTTCTTACATGTAATGTTTAGGAAAATATTTCACGTAACCAATAAAAACAATGACACATATTAAAAGTGGTTGGTATTTTTTTATCAAAGTTTTGTGAGCTACTAGTTTTATAACTAAAAGCACTAAAAAATAGTTTTTTAAAAGCACAAGGATTGCAACAAGGAATTATTAATTTTCATCCTTGAAAATGTACAAGTGTTCGTGTAATAGTGAGTTGAAGGAATGACAAGTGTTTTTTCAAGCCATACATGCCAATTAACAAAATGTTCTTTTAAATAGAAATAAACAAGTAATAATATATCATAATGAGGCCCAAAATTTCAAGTTAATACAAGATAATTTAAAGTTTAAAAGAAAATATGTTTACAAATTATTTCTATTGATAAAATTTTATATTAATGTTTAGTTTTTCTATTGGTATGTTTCTCCAAACATGATCTATTATTGTTTGATTGACTGTTGTGGATAATGTTCTTCATTGTTTTGCTATGTATGTTTCAAATAAGTTTTTAAGCATATTTAGTTTGCTTTTATAATGCACAGTTGTATTTATAAGTGATAAGGTCTACATCACCAAAATATGGTATCATAGGCTGCAAGCCTTCATCCAAGTATTTTTAAGAGTTTACTAGTAGGACACATGGCCTCATCTTCCTTATCCACTTTTAAAAACAAAATAGTAGCCTTAACAAAAGTACTAGCATCATAGCCACATAGTACACAATCTCCACTTAAGATATGGTTATGGACAACCTCATTCCTGGTGTCTAGATGGCCTACAATAGCACAAAACCTCTAAGAGGTACCCAAACTTTCTCCATGAGTTCATTGAAGTCTCTCTAATCACCCAAAATAGCTTGCTTCCAACTAATTACTACTTATTAGTGGACCTTGTCCATATGGGCCTTGCTAGATTTTCCTCCAAAAGAATTTTTGTTTCAACTTTCAATGCACTCCAAGAATAAGTGCTTTTGCTTTTGCACATAGGGGATTTGGGAGGGTGATGTCAAATTTTCTAATCTTCTCACATGTGGGTAGCTCTTTAGTCACATTGTCCACATCGATCTCCTCTTGGAGCTTGATTTCAGCATAGCTTCCGCAGCACTTGCATAACTCAAGGGTTGGTGAGCTTGAACTTACACAGATCCTTGCACAGTATACAACCAGTGAGCACTTGCACAACTAGGAAGTTGGCTCCTTTGATCTTCTTGATTTCTCTTCTTCTCTCCTACTCAATATGTGTAGGGCTCTCTTCTTTGTGCTTGATTTCAGCAGAGCTTCTGCAGCACTTTGTGAAACTCGAACCGCTTCTCTCCTTCCTCTTTCTTACATGCAAAGTGATGCCTCCTTCACCTCCTCCACACCTAAGGAGAGCCTCCCTTTTATAGGATCCAAGAGCTTCTCTTCTTGGAGAGAGACTTGAGTACCAAGATTGGAAAGGTTAATCTTCATGCAAAATGTGGCTGTTCCAAGACCTACTCTGCAACACCAATTTGGGAATATCTCTCCGTGCGTTGCTTGGATGGAAAAACGTCCAACAAAAAGGTTGTAGATCTCGACGTTTCTAATAACTTGAGCGGACCATTTTTTTGAGATCGGCTTTCTATCATGAGATATTTAAAAAATGGATTCACCTTGTCTATTTTAAGAAAAGTAGCTTTTTAAACTCTATTTGTAACTTATGGTCCACGCAACCACCTTGAGCCATAGATAAGGAGAGTTCATTAGATTGCCTTGGGCCTCAACCTTAAGATTGACTTTCACACAAAATCTTGTGTCATCTTAGACCTTAGAAACAGAAAATCACTTCTCTCCTCACTTCAAGAAGAAGATCACGTCTCTCATCTTTCTTAGTGAGAGAATTACCTCTCTTGTCTTTCTTAATGAAATAATTACTTCTCTCTTAATTCATTAAGAGAGGAAAGACCTTAAACCTTGACTTGTAAGGGAGAGGATGACCCCAAATGAATGCAATGCTCATTACACACAAGTAAATGTTCCCATATGTGTAACTCCTTGGTTCTTGTGTACACTCTTACACTTGGTAGACACTTCCTTTCCCCTTCATAACTTGCACTGCTGGTACCGGATATCCCCGTCACCACAGTGCTCTGATCACCCCATTAAGTGATGCACTAGGCATATTGGTCTCTAAATGGTCTCATGGACATGCTAGATCATCATTAGCACTTAAAGAAAAGTGAGTCATTAATTTATTAACATAAATTTACTAAATAGAGAATGTGCAATAAGCAATCAATTAGTGGCATCCTTGTGACTTCTAAACAATTGACCTCAACTATAGAGGGGATACATAGTCCTTAATAAGATCTGGAAAGTCTTGTAGTTCTCTCTCAGTCATAAACTGAGCGTCCAATGGGGGATAATTCTTAAACTTAACTAGATACTTCCATAATACCTTACCTGACCTTAGAGTATTGTCATGATAGTGTAAAATTCTTTCAGGCACAAGGAACTCTTATATTTCTTCTATGTCAAGTAAATCTTCCTTGATAGGTTCCATTGGAGGTTCTCCAATTTAGTGACGTACCAAACTTATGTGGAAAGCATTATGAATGTTCCAATGACTTGGTAGATCTAAACAAAAAGTCACATCATTTATCTTATTTGTGATCTTGAAAGGGCCATAATAGCAATCAAAAAGCTTAACCACTTTACCCTTTTGGCCTTTCTGCTTCTTCAAGTGAGCCTTCTCAAACATAAGAAGAACATACTGTCCCAACGAGATCTAATTTACGGCGATGCTTATCAGCTTTGCGTTTATGCTTCTCTTGTGTCCTTTGGATAGCAACTTTTACTTGAGTGAAAGCTGTATTAATGTCTCTAACAAACTCATCTGTTGTTGCAAAGATCTTATCCTTCCTAAGAAGAATGCGTGGTGAATGAGGCTTACCATAGATGATCTCAAAGGGTGCCTTACTAGTACTAGAGTGCACCGTGTTATTGTATGCAAACTCTACTAAAGGACATTCTCTTTGATTATCAGAGACATAGGATTTCAAAAGGTCCAGAACAATAGAACTAGCACTTTCACTCTAGCCATTGGTTTGAGGATGATAAGAGGATGAAAACTTTAACTAAGTGTCCCAATGTTCTCAAAGAGAGCTTGCCAAAAGAGGCTAGCCATGCTGGGATCATGATCACTTATAATGGAATTAGGCATGCCATGATGCTTGCAAATATGAGCAATGAATAGTTTGACCATATGATCAGCTTTGATTGTCTTTCGCATAGGTATAAAGTGTTCTTGCTTGCTAAATCTATCAACGATAGTCCAGATTACATCGTTGCCTACTTGTGTGCATGGGAGCTCCATGATAAAGTCCATGACTATACTTTTCCAAGGCTCATTGAGAATAGTTAATGGCTTCAGTAGACTAGGTGGTTTATGCATGTCATACTTTACTTTTTGGCATATCTTGCACTCGTGGACATATCTTTCAATGTCAGCTCTAAGAGTGGGCCAAAAGAAATATCTTTCCAATGCTTGAGTAGTGGGTAGAATACCCCTATGTCCAGCATATGGAGATGCATGTGCTTCATCCATTACCTTGTGTTGCAATGGTAATGCTACATAAATTTCTTGATGATGATATAAATAACCATCTCGAATCGAGTAAGGTGTAATTGACTGACGTGAGTTAAGCTGATCCCATATGGTTGAGAAGTCGGAGAATTAGTTGCATACGTTTTGGGTAAATCCATGAACTCATTATGGTAAACATTTGTGATTGCATTCACTCAAGGTCATCGTGATAGAGCATCTGCTACCACATTCTTAGTTCCAGATATGTGAAGGATTCGAAAGTGAAACATAAATAAGAAATTTGCCCAATACATCTATTTCTCTGAGAGCTTCTTTTGAGTGAGGAAGTATATTAGACTTTGGTGATCTATTTTAATAACAATATATGCACCAAGTAAATAGTGTTTCCATACTTGAAGAGCATGTACCACTACCATAAGCTCTTTCTCATATACTGGAGCCTATAGCTCATGATCCTTGAGGTGTCGGCTCTCAAATGCTACTACATGATGCTCTTGGTTAAGCACAGCTCCAATGCAATCTCCAAAAGCATCACAGTGAACTTCAAAAGGTTTTTGAAGATCAAGAACTATGAGAACTGGTTCTTAACTCACAAGTGGGTACATTAGTCAAACCAAATGGCATGACTAAGAACTCATATAGTCCAAACGTTGTACAAAATGCTATCTTATGAAAATCTTCAGGTGCTATCCATATTTGGTGATAGTCACTCTTGAGATCAATGCGGCTAAAGATACTAGCCCCTTGTAGCTTATCCACGATATCATCTATCCTTGGGATAGAAAAACGAATCTTGATTGTGATCTTGTTCAAAGATATGTAGTCTATGCACATACAGAAAGAGCCATCTTTCTTTTGAACAAGTAAGATTGGAGAGCAATATGGAGAAGAGCTAGGTTGAACTAACCCTTTTTCGAATGGTTCATTTACTTGTTTTAGGATCTCCTCTTGCTAGCTTGCACTTACTCGGTAAGGTGGTTGGTTAGGTGGTGAAATGCCTGGGATAAGATCAATTGTGTGATCTTTCGGTTGTGTTGCAGCACGTAGGGCTGAAGGTCACCATAGGGGTTTGGCAAGAATACTGGACAAGATAGATGGAGATGTGTCTTCAAGAGATAAGTAGGATTCAATTGAATTTTTATAGGTTCAAGAGGAACTTCACAACCTTTAGTTCACCATATACTTTGGCTTATCTTGAAAAGACAAATTATACATAAGACAATTGAATAAATGGGTTAAGACGATGAAAGAGCTTGAAACTTATGATCACAAAGATGGATGATTTGTAAACAAGAGTACGACTTCAATTGGTACAAGAAGAGTCCTACCCTTCCTTGCCTATGAATATAGCTACCTATTTCAGCCTAGGCATGCAGAAGATCTTCAAGACACTTTCTCTTTTAAACTGATTAGTACAATGAAGATAGAGGTTCAAGATGAAGATTGCCTATATCAGCCTTTGAATGATTCAAGGTTATGGAACTATCATCACTATTGCTAGTTTTTCATGAAAAGATCATGAGATTCATGACTTAGATCAACGTAACATGAATAAAGTAGCTACATAAAAACTTCAGCCTATGGACAACCAAGATTAATTCCAAAGCATGGCAAGAAATCACCAAAAGACTTCTTTGAAACCTCCCTTGAATGAAGAGGAAGCAAAATACTATGTAGAGGGAATTACAAGTCTAGTTTGTACTTGCAATGATTGTAGATGAAGAATAATCTATGTTTATAGGTTTCAACCTTGAAATACCTTGTTTTAGACCAAAAATATCACATAACAATGCCAAAAGATGTCCTTGAAACTTTCTTACAAAGACTATAGCTTGTAGTCACTCAAAAGAACCAAGAACAACCCATGTTTTACCAATATTAAAGACGAGAATCACAAATAAAGCTTCAACCCATGAATACCTTGTTTTGGGCTGCCAAGGATAATCCAAGATGACACAAATAATCTCCCAAAGAGTACTTTCAATGCCTTTTCAAGGCAAGAGTGATTAGATGCAGCAAATACAAATGAAAGTAGAGCATGTTCTCTTCATAAACCATAAGAATAGAAATGGAGCATCAATGAGACATGATTCAGCCCAAAAAGAGAGTGTTGGGCTGCATATGAAAATCCAAAATCAAAGCTTTATGTCTCCCAAAGATCTCTTCTTGATATAGAAGAGATTCTACATCAAGAGGTAGGTACATAAGACATTGCCCTTCTCTTCTTCTTCACAAATACATGTACCACATGAACCGTGCAAGAGGTGCTTTGTAAAACAGAGATTCCGCCCATAAAAGAGCAAGCTTGGGCCTTTAACTATAGCCCACAAGCCTTGATAATATAGATCAAGAAGTGGAACAAGAGGCTCACTTGATAGGAGAGAGTTGCTACTTCATAGACATAGACACAAACAATGTTCAAAGTTTCCTTCTTTCTTCTTCAATGAGCATGAATCCCCCATGCATGGGCTGCTTCCTTCCTTTTTATACACATTTTCCCTCTTTCTCACAATGAAGAGTGGCCTTCTATTTCAGTCAATGCATGTTAAAAGAGGTACTTACATGTCAAGTAGAGTCTTCTTATGTTACTTGTGGTTGAATGGGTTGACCTCCTCCTTTGTGTGGTAGCTTGGACTCCTCTCTCCCTCCTCCATCCATGGCACCTTGATCTATCTTCAAACTACTCAAAAATCATGGCGGAAAGAGGGCGCTGATCCTGCTCTACCACAAGCTTAATACACAAAGGTTTTAAAGTCTCATAAGTCATATCAAGTCATATACGCAATGCCATGTGTGCACTAGGTTGACCATATACACTTTGGAGAATTATAAGAAGCTTAAGAGAGTGGTTTTCCCATTCAACCATAGTGAAAAGAAGCTTATAAGGAAAAATCAAAGGGCTAGAGTTCCAATAACCCAGTCTTACATCATGTTTTATGCTTGGTGATTTACATGACTTATTACAACTTGTGGTCAAGGAAGCAAAGTAGAGTGGGTCTTAACTTCAAGGTGGTCATGACATTGTATTTATTCAATGTGGGAACATATGACTCAAGGCAAAATGACCAAAGGATGGAATATTATGTTGGAATGAAAATAGAAGTGAAGGATAAGAGTGATTGAAGTAGGAAGAACAACTTATTTTGTGAACTCTGTAGAAAGTTCTAGAGTGGTTGAGAAACAATAGAAAGTGTTATTTTTCATTCATGGGCAAACATTCCCATGACACCGGGCGTTTAGGAGAGGTAACTCTCCTAGGAGTGAATCACCAAAACAATCTTCGGATTGTTTAACAAAATCATGTGTAGCTTGATCGATTAAAGAGAGGGGTTCTTTTAAAGTCAGAGACTTAGAAGCATTAGTTGGTATTGTGTGTTCATTAGAGGCATCAAGTGCCCTTGAATCATTAACTTATTTTGACTCTCTCACAAAAATCATGTACGTAGAAATAGCTTTCATCATTTCTTTAGAAATGCTAACATGACTAACCATTGGAATAGGCCAATCTCCAGTATCAACAATGCATACTATGTTCCGACCCTTGAATTGAAATGCAACGGTCTTCTTAACAAAATCCGGAAGAGGTCTAATCTTGTAATGCCAAGGCATACCTAAGATAAAATCAGAGTTACCAATGGGTGCAAGTAGAAAATATTTTTGGTTGTGGTAATCCCCAATTCTAAGATACAACTTTCCCTAGATAGGAGTAGAATTATTTGTAAGTCCTTCAAATGCCAAACATGATCCAATTGGTGTTCCCAATTGATTTGGTGGAATTTGTAGTCTTTCAGTAGTATCTACTGACACAAAATTATATGTGGACCTTGGATCAAAGAGTATCAGAACTCATTGATTGTTATCCCCTGACCCTTTAAGAGTTGTCTCTTCTTCTCATTTGAATGAGTGTTAGCTTGCACATCTGAAATAGAATTTGAGGATGGTGGAAGGGGATCTTTAATCACATTTGCTTCCTTCCTTTTGTGAGGATAATCAGGCTTCATATGCCCTAACTTGCTAGAAAGAAAGCGCCTTCCTTCCTCTTTGTACTTTTGTATCTCAGAGGGTGAGAGATACTTGCGCTTCTTCTTGTTACCCTCTGTCTTTGAATATTGGTCATGGGTAGAGGTAGGTTTTCTTCAATTAGTCATGTCTCTTGGTTGATCATAGAGCTGCTCTTGTCTAGCTCTATAAGAACTCATCTCCAGCTTTTGGGATGTACTAGGTGTATGCAAACTTTCAGCTATGATGGCAGACTCCATCATGCAAGATAAGGTTTCATGTGGATAAACCTTCATGGTTCTTTGTAAATCAGGGAGTAGGCTAGCTTCAAACTTCCTTTTCTTCTCTTCATCGCTGATCTCCATGAAAGGAGTAACCTTGAGAAGAGTAGACCAAAACTTTTCCACATAACTAGTGACCTTCTCATGCTCTTTCTGGCCTAGCCAATCCCACTCCTTCTTGACATCATTCTCAAAATCAGGAGAGGCAAGAACTGAGCATAAAACTTCTTCTTGAACTTTTCCCAAGTCATAGGTTTCCTTCCCTCCAAAATGAGAGTCAACCACCAATTGCTAGCGGTGCCTTTCAAGTGCATGCCTACATGCCTGAGCTTGGACTTTTTTGAGAAATTACCATTAGAAAAAGAAACTTCAAATTTCTTGACAAAGGCCAATGCCTTAGCAGGATCTCTCTTACTGGAGTAAGAGTCAAACTTTATGTCCTTATCCCCAAACATGAAATTCTTAGTCTTCTTCAACTTACTTCTCTTATAGTCCTTCTTTGTTCGTTTGCGGATTACACAAGACTTAGAACCAAAGAGTAGGAACTAGAAGATGAGGAGGAAGAGGAGGAACTTGAGTAATCAGGGAAGTAGCTAGTTGCTTAAGGAGATGACTTCCTCCTGCCTCACTTGAGGTGAGGTCTTTTTACTCTTCTTGATCCGAGAGTCCTTCCTTCTAGGAAGCTTCTCAGCAATTGGATGCTTTGCACCTTCACCAATTGGTGCAATGTTGTTTCCTCTAGTATCACCATCTTTTGGAGGATCCGGTCCTTTATAAGTAGCATTTTTCCCTTGCCCTTAAGCTGTCAATCAATTGACATACTTTGGGAATCTCCACCCAGCTACGATGCTCTGTCGATTGAGCTTGTAATTGCTCACTTGTAGGCACTTCATCAATTGCCATCTTTACCTTCTTCTTGCAAGGATCGCCTTTACTTGAGAAAAGCAAAGAGACTTGCTCTGATACCACTATTATAAGATCTGAGATACACGGTCAACCTTCTTATATACTTAAAAGATATATGGTGAATATTATGCTGGCACAGAGAGAGAGAACAGATGAGAGAAAAGAAAGATGTAGAGAGAAAGAGAGAGAGATAGAGAGATTGACAACACACTAGGGACTGGAAGATGAGCCAGTTCCCCCCTTGTGGAGTTATATTATTGACAAGGAGAAAGCTTCTCCGTTATACATAAACCAGTTCTTAACTTGTAGATCTTGGGAACAAGATCATGGTTCCTTGCACGGTATACAATCAACTAACACTTGCATAACTTGGAAGTTGGCACCTTTTTATCCTTCTTGAGTCTCTCCTTCTCTCCTACACAATATGTGTGGGGATCTCCTCTTGGAGCTTGATTTCAACAAAGCTTCTGTATCACTTGCTCAACTCGAGGGTTGGCGAGCTTTAACTTACATACATCCTTGCACGATATACAATCAACAAGCACTGGCATAACCCAGAAGTCGCGGCTCCTTTGATCTTCTTGATTTCTCTTCTTCTCTCCTACACAATATGTGTAGGGTTCTCTTGAAGTGCCTTCTCTCCTTCCTCTTTCTTGCATGCAAAATGATACCTCCTTCACCTCCTCCACACCCAAGGAGAGCATCCCTTTTATAGACTCCGAGAGCTTCTCTTCTTGGAGAGAGACTTGAGAGAGATTCCGAGAGCTTCTCTTCTTGGAGAGAGACTTGAGTGCCAAGATTGGAAATGTTGATCTTCATGCAAGATGTGGCTGTTCTAGGACCTACTCCGTAGCACCAATTTGGGAATATCTCTCTATGTGTTGCGCGAATGGAAAAATGTCCAACATAAAAGTTGTAGATCTTGCTGTTTCTAATAACCTACGTGAGCCATTTTTTGGAGATGGGATTTCTATCGTTAGATATTGAAAAAATGAATTCACCATGTCTATTTTAAGAAAAGCAGCTTTTTAAAATCTATTCATAACTTATGGTCCATGCAACCACCTTGAGCCATAGATAAGGAGAGTTCATTAGATTGACTTTCACACAAAAGCTTGTCATCTTAGACCTTAGAAAGAGAAAATCGCTTCTCTCCTCAATTCCAGAGGATCATGTCTCTCGTCTTTCTTGGTGAGAGAATTACCTCTCTCATCTTTCTTAGTGAAAGAATTACTTCTCTCCTTAATTCATTAAGAGAGAAAATGTCTCATAGAGATCTACTCATAACACACCTATCCAACCATGCCTTCAATTTGCACATATCATATGTCATCTATTCTCACCTATCACTGTTGTATTATGCTACATCACCAACCTCATGCTTCTTCATCTCAACCATACATCTTGGAAGGATAAATTATTTAGTCAAAACTTAGTAATTTGAATTTAATTTTTTAAAAAAGGGATAGTTTCATTTGATGAATTGGAGCTTCTTAATTACAAGCCAATTTCTCAAAATTTCATGAACAAAATTTAGGGCTTTTGACTATCCTAAAGCTAAGTTAACTACCATGAGCATAAACATTGCATGCCCACATTTTAGAGAGATATTTAAAAACTATATTATCCATTCCCTTGGTATGCGTGATGTCAAAATCATAATTTTTCAGTGTAGCCACCCATATTATTCTTTCCATTGATATGTGTGATGTCAAAATTATAACTTTATAGTGTAGCCATCCATATATGTTGCTTAAGATGGAAGAACTTGAGAAATCTATGATCATTTTTTACTCTAAACAAACTACTATATAGATAGTGCTATTATTTCTTGATTTCATGAAGAATAGCCAACATTTTCTTGGTCATAGACATTCATTTTTATCTCTTTTTTTATGATCTTTCAACTTTCATAGGTAATGAATCCATGCTTCTAAACCAAAATTGTGTCGATGCCCTGTCCACTTACATCACATTGAATAGTGAACTCTTTAGAAAAGTTAAGGCAAATCAAAATAGGAGCTGAAGTAAAAAATTCATTTAGCTAATTAAAGATCCAATTATCTATGGCATCCTCGAGCGAAGAAAGCTTATTTCTTGAGCCTATCAATTAAAGGTGCTGCAATAGTGATGTAGTATCTAATATATATTTGATAGAAAAAAATCGTAGACAAATAAAACCAAGAAAAGAAGTCGTGTTTGTAGAGGTGTTGGCCATTCTTTAATACATTGCACTTTCTTTGTCTCAACATTAATTCCTTTCTCATTGACAATGTGTTCCAAGTACTCCACCTTAGTTTGCATATATCAACATTTGGTCTCCTTAGTAAATAACATGTGGTGCTTCAAAACATTAAATACATTTCTCATATGCATTAGATTATTCCCAATGATTTTTTGTAGGTGAGGATACCATCAAAGAATACCAAGATAAAATAAAAAAGAAAATGATGCAATATATGTTCAAGAAGCTTTGAAAGGTGATTGGAGCATTGGTTAACCCAAATGGCATAACTAGAAAATGATAGAGTCCTCAATCAGTTGTCCTAAATACTATCTTCATCACCCTATCTCATGCAAATTTGATGGTAGCCTGATCTCAAATCTATCTTTGTAAAGTAATTCACCTCCTTAGGCTCATCAAGTAAATCATCAACTCTAGGGATCAAATACCTATTCTTGATAGTGATCTTGTTGAGGTCCTTATAATCAATATACATTCTAAAGGAACCATCCTTCTCTTCCTTGACCAACAAGATTGTAGGTGTATAAGGTGAAGAATAGGCTCAATAAATCCCATCTCTAACAAATTTTTATTATGCTTATTTAGTAACTTCTTGATGTTCACATTTGAAAAATCCGTAAGGTGGCTTATTTACTAGCTTTGAGTAAGGCTCCAAATCCATGTGGTGATCCATTGCTCTCTTGGGAGGTAGGGTTATAAGCACTTGGAAAGAGTTTGTGTACTCCTCTAAAAGAGCTGTCAATGCTAAAGTATTTTTTGATTCCTTGGACTAATCTCTAACCTCAAGGTGTTAAGAAAATATTGAGACTGCTTGTTTAACTCATTTTGAAGCTATTTGGTTATAATGAGCTGAAAATCTGATTTGTATGGATTTCCTCCAAATGAATGAATTGTCCCTCACTAACAAACTCCATGTACAACACCGAGAAAATTCCATAATGAGCTGAAAATCTGATTTGTATGGATTTCCTCCAAATGAATGAATTGTCCTCACTGACAAACTCCATGTACAACACCGAGAAAATTCCATAATAATCCTCCCTCATTGCATCAACTAATCACAACCTAGTACCATAGCAAAAAAGGCCATGTCTAAAGCAATTGAGTCCATCCATGCTTCATAATTTTTAGCCAAGTATAGGGGGAATTTAGAGCACATTTGGGTGTTGATGTCCTCATATCCATTGGCTACTTGAACCTTAATGGGCTATTGTAATTTAGTGGAAAGTTAATGCAATCTATGCATTGTTTTCTTATTCACAAAACTACATGTATTGCCACTATCCACAAAGACATACATAGTCTTATGATGGATCCTTCCTTGAATTCTTAATGTGCGTGGGCTTTCCTAAATTCTTAATATGTGTGGGCTCCTAGAAGTTTTTCATGCATCCATTAATATGTAATAGGCTAAAGTGGTAGTATATATTGTCTCACTATTCTCTTGTCCAGGTGGATCAAAATGTATGTGGCCACCTAAATTAAAAGAAGATACTTCCTAAGGGTCATAGAATTGGTCTTGTGCATTATCATAATCATAATCCTCATTTTTAGCATTGTATATCCCTAGGGGTGCACCTATTATCCTCATTTTCAACATTGTCTATTCTTGGGGGCGTACCTATAAGAAATCATTTATATAATGTGTGTTCAAAGGGTATTAAGAAATATACTTTGTTTATATGCTATAAGGCCATAAAATGGCCCCTTTTACTGTACTAAACTTATGCATTTTTTTCAAAGTATAATTACAAAATCCCATTTGTGAATATAATCATGTAAGTTTTACTCAATAAAATACCCTTTTCTTTAAACTCATGTGATGTTGGGACCTAAAACAAGCCCAACAACACTAGCTCTAGGGCTTTAGCCAGAACCTCTTATTCTCACCAAACCACCCTCACGGCCTCGCAATAGCTAGGAGTGTCAAGTGGCTATACACTACTCTAAATAAATACCATGTTTGCATCGATTGTAGTTAAATGGTTCCCCTTTGTGACTCCATTAGAGGGAGTACCCAAACATATAGGTGCTCAACACCTTGATTCACATATAATATACAAAGAGCTCCCCTGAGTAGAATATTGTGGCTCCTACGGTTCTCCTATATCCCAATGATTGGCCCCAGGATGCACTGTCTTACACATAGAATACAAACGTAATAGAGCCCTCTCATAATATAAACTAACGATACAAGAGACAATATATATTCCTCACTTAATCCCTTGTCGTGACGTTGCACGTCTACCACTGTGAACTTGAGGGTGGAGTTTTTTGCCAGGATTTTGATCTCATTAGTCAGTGTCATTGGGAATTTGTTTTCTGCTATGTGTATTTTTTTGTTTGCATTTTGCATGACGCATGAGCACATGTAGTTAAGCTAGGCACATTTTCTTGAGTGCATTCAAAAACTTTTGTGTGGAAGCATCGGTTGATTGATTGCATATCATGGATTCGACATTGCATAAATCTTAAAATCATATGAATGGTTGGGCACCATGTACATTTTTCAATGCATGTTCTCTAAGGACACATTGCATAAACAAGTATATATGGACAAATAACTCAATTTTTTTTAAAGACCCAAGATGGAAAGTTAATATGAGCCAGTATACAATGTTTGGAGGAGTTTTCATGATTTTGTGGGAGATACTACATGGGGACAATGCATATTATGGAGTGATGAATTTCACCATGATAATTTCCTTGCGAGGATTTCAAGCAATCGGATTGAGATTGAATCATTGCTTCCATAGAGTTTGTGCAAGGTGGATTTGGATAAATAAAACATTTGAGGGCAATGTACGAGTCTAATGGAGTTGTTATGATGCCATGGTGATTATTTTATTAAGTACTATTTTGGAAAGTTGAGATGGTTGCAACATCCTTTGCCAATGGCAATTGTGGAAGTATGTTTGATGTTCAATGTGGAAGAAGTCACAAGAAAAGATGAATGCACAAAACTTGTACAATGTATGGAGGAGCTTGTTCAGGATTGGATACCTTATACATTAGAATGTTAAGGATAGTTGTTTCCATGGAAGTGCCAATAATATTGAAGAAAAGGCATTCAATGACAAAGGAGAGGTTGTCTTATCAATGTGATTTAAGGGGGTTGAATTTGGGCGGTAAACATGAAGATTGATAGAGTTGTCTTTGAGACTTGGAATGTGCTTTGTGTACCTGCTAACACCACTACACCTAAACTTACCCCCGAGCTTGCATCACGAGACATTGCCATTGAAGGTGGCTATTCAAGAGAAGTGGACCTAAGTGGTATCATCAATTTTAGTCCAGAGGGAAGCCATGTAGAGTTCATACAGGTAGAGCCAACTAACCAAAAGGAAAACAAAGTAGAGGAAGATGAAAACTTGTTCTTGGTTAATGATTTTACCCAAGATCCACTCTAGAGGAGTTTAACATCTTTGGAACTAAGAGATGTGGAATCTACAACTACTCTATTTACAAAAGAGCAACATATTACCCCTTCAAATGGTGATGAAAAGTTTGTCAAGTCTTCATTTTCAAGACAACCTAATGTGTTAAGAAAAAACAAAGATAGCTATTCACAGGATAAGGAAGGTACATTGAGTAATGTGGATGCTTCAAATTGCAACCAACATACTCATCGGCGTAATCCAGCATGAGACATTTCCATCCAAGTCCTTGAAAATTTTTCCTTGGTAAAAAAGTTTTCTTTTGATACAACTGCAAAATTATTTGGTCAATGTCGAATTCTTGGGTATGGAGATGGGTTGGAAGAACTTAGTTACTTATATGAACCCAAACAAAGAGTGGAACCAAATCCTTCTGTTTTGTAGAGCCTGCTACTTCTCACACAATGGGACATATTCAAGTGGAAATTTCTCCTTGTCTTCCACCATTGAGTATGGAGGAGTGGGTTTCTTTTTTTAGATAGTGAAGGGTGCATAAACAAATCACAAGAATTAAGGAAAATAATCTTTCAGGGAGGCATTGAGCCTAGTTTGCATAATGAAGTGTCGAAGTTTATTCTTTGTTTTTTCCCTTTCTATCCTACAAACAAAGATAGAAATGAGCTTGTTATCAAAAAACTTGTAGAGTACAGAACTCTAAAGGCCTAGTGGGAGACTGTTTTTTAGAGGAGCAAGCAAGGCGATTTACAAAGTTCCCCTTGGGATGGTAGTACATAAGAATAGTTCTTACAAGTGGTTTGTTGAAGAGGGGCAAACTTGATGTCAATTTAGTCAACGTTTTGACATTCTAAAGAAAGAAGAAGCAAACATCATTTATTACGACCAACTCAATAGACAACAGTAAGTTGAAGGCATTACGGGTTGGGATGACGAGACCCGGCAACATAAATCACGGGTGGTTTTTGTTTAGCCTTGAAGCTTTTGATTTTGGCTTTTATCATTTGAGTTTTGGTCTTTAAAAAACTAAGGCATTAAGAGCCTTAATGCCTTAAGCTTTTATGAAAAAGCCAAAAGCATAACATTGCTTGAAAAACTATATGAGAGGCACTAATGGTGCTCTTAGAGAGAAGAGGGCCATCAAAATCAAGTGAGAGAGACTTGAGGTTGAGCTTGTATCCCTCACCCTCTTCGATCTTGCCATCAAATTTGGGAGAGAGGCTTGAGGTTGAGAACTTTGTGTCCCTTGCCTACATTGAGGTTTCCGCCATCGAGTTGCTTATGAAGGTGGCTTGAGTTGAGCTTTAAGCTTCTCACCTACTTTGAAGGTTGTCTTCAAGTTCCATGGAGTAGCTTTTGAGTGGAGCTATGAGCTCCTTGCCCTCTTCAAAGTTCTCATCAATTCTATGAGTGCAATTTGAATTTGAGCTTGGTACTCCTTGCCTTCCTTGAAGTTCTTTCCTTAAAACACAACATTCCACCTTCTTCTCTTCTCTCTTAGTTCGAGATTTTGACCTTGTCTTCCCCAAGATCTTTTGATCATATTCGAGAGTCATTTGAATTTGTATCTTGTCTATATCTTTAATCAAAGAATTTGTTTTCTCATTCATCTTGAATCTAAAATTCTTCTAGACAATTATTTTACATTGAGTTCTCCCATCACAAAGCATCCCTGCGGTGAGTGACTTTCACAAACCCCTACACAAATTCCGCGCAACACCATTTCCCAATGATATTGCACTACCCTACAGCAAAGGGAAATCTTACACTCTTGACATTGATGGTTGTCACCTAGATATACAATTGTAATGCGTCCATGGCTTTATCTTCTGGTATCACATTTAGACTGTATATGCAAAGTGTATGACACTCCTCGCTCAAGCAACTTAACTAAAAACTAGCCAAAATGAAGTGCACAAACAATCTTTTCATGATTTCTTTCTACTAGCATCATGTGTGCTACATTTCTAAGGAACAACACTAGGCTAATCCATGCTACTGAACCCTTTAAAACTTATATGAACCACGTTATATATGCTAATATATGCAAAGAAATTAGCAACTTAATCAAATGTCTTTCCTACAGGCCCACAACCCCTACCATTTGCATTTAGATTGATTTCACAAATGTAGGAAGATTTCGTGGTAGTTTTCCATAGAAACGAGTCCTAAAACACATACTTTAACATATAGATAAAGCCAAACTAAGAAAAACCCTCATGCTTCACCTTCATTATACATTCACAAACATTCTCCTAATTTTTCATAAATTTTTACATGTAAAAACTATTTTTTACTACTTTTTTATTTGATTATTTTTCATGAATTTTGCCATTTATTTCAACATAAATTATTTCTTTTTCTAAAAAATTTTATTTGTATGACTTATCTGAAATACGATCCATCAACATATTCATTTTTATGCCATGTGAACATTATTTGATCCCCAAAATCCAAGAACAATATAAATTTTCCATTAAATCTCGTGTTTCAAATTTTATAATTTTATTGTTTTGGATATATGTGAAGAAAAATGAAATATTTTCTAAAATTTTAAACTCAATCATTTGCAACCATTTTTCCATCATATATAGCACTAATGATTCATCATAAAAAGTAAATAAAGATCACTTATTCAAAAATTCGCATATGTACATCTCGTATTTCAAGGAAATGGAGCCACAGATGTATTCAAATCACCCGATCTACTTCCCATTACACTTCCAAACCATCGTGTATCAGTGATTTGTCTAATCAACCCTCCTTCTCTCTCCCATAAACAACCCTATGAACAAGGAATAAGGAGGAGAGAAAAACATGAGAGACAAAGACTGATTTTTTATATTGTTGATTGCTACACTATTCTTCACGGTCTTTAAAGTGATTGATGGCAAAGAATTGATGCTACTCAAGCCCAAGAAGATGTGGGAGAGAGAAATACTAATTTTTAATATTGTTGATTACTACACTACACTTCCCATTACGCTTCCAAACCATCGTCTAGTCAAATTAGCCCTCCTCTCTCTCTCTCTCTCTCTCTCTCTCTCTCTCTCTCTCTCTCTCTCTCTCTCTCTCTCTCTCTCTCTCTCTCTCTCTCTCTCTCTCTCTCTCTCTCTCTCTCTCTCTCTCTCTCTCTCTCTCTCTCTCTCTCTCTCATAAAAAACCATATGAACAAGGAACAAGAAGGAGAGAGAAATAAGAGAGAGAAATATTGATTCTTAATATTGATGATTATTACAGTATTCTTTGCGATCTCTAAAGCGATTGATGGCAAAGAAATGATGTTACTTAGGCCCAAGAGGATGCGTGAGATGATTACAGTAATAAAAAAATCAAATTTTTGGGGGAAGGAAGGAGCACCCAAAAAAAATATTCCCCTCCCCTCCCTCCCATGTCATGTGAAATTTGGGGTTTATGTCCTCTCTAATCAAGCTTAAGCCACAACCCCCCAAATAACTAGTTCCATTTTGGCATTTTCACACTTGCTTGAAGTGGTTTTGACCTGGTTGGGAGGGCAAACGACTTGAAAATCTTGATATGATTGGATAGGCAAATTTTTGGCATTGAAATCTATCAACCTAGCCTCTGTCACATGCTTTCTGGGTTCAGGATCCAATAGATGCTTCATAATGCCAAACCTTGTGGCCATTAAATGGGGGGTGAAACAGACTTCGATTGATGAACAAATACTTGTGTTGGGTTTCTGGCATCAAAATATATCTAGGAAAACTCCACCTCCTTGATCTATAACCATTTCATTTTACACCAAAAATGCCTCTTTTACGGGTTTCGAGCTTCTTTTTGCACTTGAAGTTCCAACTTTAAAATCCGCTCTCACATGTTAACGTACATGTTCTATAAGGTGGATTCCCCATGTGTCTATTATAGATGGAACCTCATCTTCATCAGCTCCCTTCAATGATACACATGATATTCACCTCATCCTTCTTGTATACACACTTATCAGCATGATTAATAGTATACTTTTTCCTACATGTGAAACATAAGTCCTTCTCCTTGCACTCGTTGAGAAGTTCCATAGGGATGAACTTCTATCCACATGGGGCTGAAACATTTCTTGGAGTATTTTCAACCTTGTTTGCTTTCTACTTTGGGGCTGACTTTTGTCTTGCAATTCCCTTACCACCTTGTTGCATTAAAAGGTGTATAAGTTGGAACTTTAGGATTTCTATAAGACACATTTTTGCCTCCAAAATTTCCTCCGAATTGTCCCTATTTTATGGCAACTTTATTTTTTCCAAAAGTTACTTGAATACTTATATCTCTTTTGTACTTGTGAGCATACCTCTCTACCAACTATATTTTCTGAAAAGAGAGTGGGGGACTTTTGGCTCATCACCTCTACTGATAAACTAGGTTCTAATTCCTAAATGTACTTATGGATTTTGGGCCATAAGTACACAAATGTACTTATGGGTTTTGGGCCGTAAGTACCTAAATGTACTTATGGGTTCTGGGCCATAAGAGAGTGAAATGCTTTTGAGCCATCACATCTACTAATAAACTAGATTTGTCAAGGAGAGAGCTAAGATGTGAGAGAAAGAAGAGCAAAGGAGAGAGAAAAGAGTGACAAGGAGAGAGAAATACTAGAAAGTTAGGAAAGAAGAGAGAGAAGCCATAGAAGCTATGAACAAGGAGGTGAGGTGAGAGACAATAATTGTATTATTGTTAAAAAGATGTTAAAATTTACATCTCGTCCCTTTTATACCTATGTCAATGTGATAGAGTATTATTAATAATTACATACTAAAATATATATTTTTCCTAGCTTCTTACAATCCATCCTTACCCAAAGGTTTTTTCCCACAAAAACAAACTTACAATAGCTGGAAAGGATGGATGAAACAAAGTACTACTCTGATTTCAGTTATACAAAGTATAGAAATGAATGAAAGATTGAAGCATTCTTTTGTTAGAATTATGGAGAAACTTGTATGTAAATACATTTTCTTTGCTTATAGGATGCAACCAGAAAAAGAAGCCATTGCAACATGTAAGAATGTGAAGCGAGTGCTATCAGAAATTGGGCTACACAAGTATCAGGTGACGATTGAAAAAGATGGGAAGAGATTAGAAAAATTTGGTAACTTGCCAAAAAAGCCTTGCTTTGGAGGAGCAAAGTCTAGGAAGTTTCTCTCAGCACCCATCAATGAGGAAGGGAATGTCATGGTTCATAGACCGTAGGACTACGATGGGTGAAAAAAGTGGAATTTTGTAGTTTCTGATCAAAGTAATGGAGGAAAAAAAAGGTTGGCCAAAGCTAAGGTTTGGATTAGTCTTAAAAAATTGGCTCCCTTACTTTGCAAGATGGTGTTTAACAATGAAGATAAGCAAGAATTTATCGATGTTGTGCATAGCTTTTACGAAAACATAGTAGAACTGTGGGGCAAAAGCTCTATTACACATTACATGGTGCGTACTAAGTCAATATTTTAAAATTGTATGAATTTTATAAACTATTGAACAAAGTTTTGCTCATATGTGATATGTATCTTTGTAGCATATCCTTGAGGCACATGGACCATACTTTGTAGAAAAGGGAATCATCGGGGCTTGGTCCACACAAGGGATGAAAAATTCACATTGGATAGCGTGTGGTGTATACCAAAGAAAAACCAATCGTGGTGGAGGAGTGAATGGTAGCAATTCAATGATCCGATTGCTATCTTGGTGGTATAGGATTATAGTAACAGATGAAGCTAAACTCTTGCAAAAGGTAGCAAATGAAAGTGCTGATGAATCGGCTACAGTTATGATGGAATCACATAATGTCACTAAAAGAGTGTGTTATGAAGTCTCAAGTGCCAAAGAAAACCATGCAAAGTGGCTAGAAACAAGGCTTTGGGTTCAAAGAGAGCTAAGATAGTAAGATGAACAATGTGTTTAGTGTAAATGCAATTCATTGTTTAAGAGAGAAAGAGAGAGTGTACATCCATGTGAATGAGTCTTACAATTTAGGGTTACATAAAATAGGGTTTCACTTTCTATCTTATTCATTGAGTTCTCACATCTCTTGTACAGGAAAGATGGCTAGGCCTAAGGTAGTTGCAAATAATATTCCGCTTAGAGCCCCATATCATGTTTAGCCCCTTGGAGCATCTACTAGCTTAGATGCACCCCCTTCTCAACCTAATCTAGCTTCCTCAAGCTGCCCTCACAAGGGTCCTCCTCAACATCCCCACAAGAAATACAAGTGGAATCCTGGTACAGTGGCCCTGAGAGAAATCAGGAGGTATCAGCGCTCTTTTCATCTCATCATTCCAAAGAATGTGAGCTTCTCGAGACTTGTTCACGAGATTGTGCAAGACCTCTACCACACAGAAAGTAGGAGGTGGTTTTTTGCACAAGGTCAAGATAGACCTGGTCGCTTCACAAAAGAATGCCTTCATGCTCTACAGTGTACTACAAAGGCATTTTTGGTTGACTTGATGATTGATGCTCAGTGTTGTGCAATACATGCAAAGTGCATCACTGTAACTCCCAAGGACTTCCAACTTGTAAGAAATCTTCAAGCAGTGAAGGATGCATTCATTCCCAATGGAATGAACCTAGTTTGTAATATTACTTTTTTGGCATAGTGTTCTCCTCGTGCATTGGACATATGATTATATCCCAGTACAAAAACTTTGTACGTGCCCTTAAAATATGAATTAAATTTTTTCTCTTATCCTTTGCTCTCAACTTTGATTGTGCATCTTTGCTATATTTTTAACTCTTACTTACAGGTTTCGCTAGCACAGTCAATTGCAATAGAAAAAACATGTGAAAATTTGTCATTTTTTGTTGTAGACTTTACTCTTGATGCCTCTGTATAGTCTATGTGGTGTGAAGTTTCTAAGGGCCAATAGTCACAATGTTGATTTTTTTATTATTGATCCATCCATAATTTTGGTGTCAGCATTTTAGCCAAGGGAAGGCCTCATGCTGAGGTCCACCACCTAGAGCACAAGGTGGAGCCTCCTCTGGTGCATCAAAAGGTGCTCCCCATAGAGCACAATGACCACTAGAGAAGAAGAGGACATGGAAATGGAGCCCTGTTGCCCTTGAAGAGATAAGAAGAATCCAATGTGGCTATACGAACTTCTCATCTCAAAAAGATATTTTCATAAGGTTATTCAAGAAGTTGTGCAAGACTTAGAGCTAAAAGGGCTCGAAAGATTTTGGGTGTGAGTGCGCAATGGCCCACTAGCAAGAAAGTGGACTGCTACAGCTATGGAGGCCTTACAAATGACTATAGAGGGGTTTCTCATTGACTTGTTTGATGATACATAGCTAGTGTCCATCCATGCAAAGCGCGTCACAATCACAGATAAAGACATGAACTTTATTGTTTGGCTTTGACACGGCAAGGGGACTCCATAGGTTATGAGATTAATGATGCAAGGTTTTGTAATGAGTGTTATAGCACCATAGTATCTTGGAAGTCCAAAACATTTTGTATACTCTGCAACATTGGAATATATATATATATATATATCTCTCATGCAATGTGTATTGAATTCAATTAATTGAGTTTTTTTTTGTTTCTTAAAATGCAAAATTCTTAATTTTTATTTAACGTACACACTCTCATCGAAAGTAGTAATACGTATGAATACGAGTTACGTTCTCACCTATGCACAATCGCAAGTGCAGTACTACACATTGACATAATTAAATTGAATGATGTTAACGTATGTGAATGTATCATTCATGTACCACACATTATTGTCACACTTACATGAATCACACACTTATTTAATAAATATTTATTTATAAGGATAAAGTAAAATATATTATATTCATCAGAAAAATACATGTGATAGTCGATAGTGATGACATATACAAAAAGTCAATAGCCAACAAGAACTCTCATTCATTCCTTGTCTTTTTCATCGATGGAGAGGAGGGGCCAGCTTCTGATGAAAATAGAAGTTCCTTCTTTGCTTCAAAAATGACATTCTCCCCATTGAGCTCTTTCTCGAGGAGAAGTGGATCTGACACTTTAGCAAGGTCACCTAATGTAGCAAGCACATACATTGCTCCACCACACGTTTGGTTAAACAAGTAAAGAAGCTTTGACCGCTTGACTGGCACCACCTTCGCCAAGCTAGAAGTCACATGTATCTCTCAAAAAGGTCCATTGAAATTTCATGATTTTTTACTACCATGGTGGTGAGAACTTATTATGGAAGACCACCAAGTCTGCAACAAGGTTGCCAAATTATGTACTCCTTCAAAGTTGAATCCTTCTGTCTGTTGAGCTCCTCCTTGCCTCGATGAAAACTCATCTATATACAGTATGTCTTGAATGACAAAGTCAAATCAAATAATATAATAAGCAACTAACCTACAGTTATCAGAAAGTGACGAAACTTGACTATAGGGTGCATTGGGTCCCCCAAGATCCATCAGTTAACTCTTGGCCAAAAATGATGCTTCCAGCTACCCTATTTGAAGTTGGGCATCTAGGGCCATTCAGATTCCAGACTTCACACAAGATAGCTATAGGCATCGTTTTTTGCCAAGATTTTACTAATGGACTCCAGGGGACCTAATGCACCCTACGGTCAAGTTTCATTGTATAAAAATATATGGTAGTTAGAAATCTCACCTTCTCCAGATCATCTTGTATCTTCATTTTCTCGTGTGTCAATGGCAAGGCCCCTCTTTGAGGAGAGGGATCTACAAACTCCTTGGTAGGAGGCTAGAGCCTTAGTCTGAACAGATCATGCTCTAGTGCTTCAAATTCAGCATTCGACACAAGGTATTCTTCTTCAATTGAGGTAATCTGCTCCTGTGTTGCTATGATGGCACTCACTATATCTAAGCTTGTGCAATCATATCTTCCAATCTCAGCCATTATCGGATGCAGATCCATGTAATCATAATTGATCAAGTCTTCCATCAAATCCCCGACTAGGATGGAAAAAAAATCCTCTTCCTTCATTTCTAAGTATTGCAGCACATTCGACAGAAGCAAGTATTGCATCCCATCTACTTCAATGGGCATCAAGGAGGCGAGGTTGGATTTGTCGACTTGTGGCTGTTCTGAAGAAGATGGCATCCAACCCTGTCTCTACCACCACCCGATGTTCCTGTTCAATATTTATGAGCTCTTCGATCGGTTCTTCTCCCGTATATGTGTGATAGCAACAACTTGTGGAGTTGTATCTTTCTTGCTCTTCTCCTCTAAGGGTGTATCCAATGCAAGGAGGTAAATTTCCAATGTGCAATCACACTCCATGAGATCCAAAGGTGTTGTACTTGGTGCACTGCCCATGGAAAGAGTGCATACTCTGTGTGAAGGATCCACATGGGCCAGACATCTATTCATCACTTTTTGGTGATTCTTCCCTGCTTGAAATACCATGAGCTATTCTAGAGACACTCAAGTCATTTCAGATCTCTCAATGGAGTATGTGCAGGTAGCAACGGTGCTCACAAAGTCTTTCAAAACCTGAAGAGGGGGATCCAATGATGAGAGCATGCTTTCAAGGTTGAAGTTCTTAGAGAAAACCTGAAATATCCCGTCACCCTGGCTAGCAAAGATAGTCTCGTGGATCCACTCGTCAAAGTGTGCACGAGCATCCATCGTAGTAGGTAGGAGGGATGTGGTAGATGTAAAGAGATGAAGAGAGAAAGTGTAAAATGAAACAATGAAACAAGAACTAAACTAGTTCTACCTTAAAAACCTTAAGTTTTAAACCATTAAGGGATGTTCGTATACAATATTTAGTTATGGCTTTACTTAACATCTTTGTAAAGTTCACATGCATATGTAAATGTCGATGTGAAAAGTGTATAGCAAGTTTATGATTTTTCATAAATACCATAAATTTTAAATATTGCAAGTTTGCAAGTGACAATATTTCATTAGCCAAAAAAATCCAAAATTTTATAAGTGTTGGATATTACAAGTTGTAGTGTTGGGATTTTTAGGGAGACTAAAATTTCTAAAATATGTGGAGCCACACACTTTCCATTGGTAATAGTATCCTCAGCTCGTCTTTGAATTTTCCTATCATTTAGTTTAAAATAAAAGCTAGCAAGTGGATTTTACATTAACATTGTAATTTCCTAGCGCATAATACTCAAGGGCCAATCATCCTCCATTTGCAACAGTTGGGGCTCGCGGCCCTCACAAATGATAGTAACATCCACAACTGCACTTTCGAGTGTATCTTGATCTGCAACCCTCCATCTACGATACTTGAACACTAGGCATAAAGTCTATTGTGTGACAAAGTACATGTAATTGGAAAGAAAAGTTAGTTGATCCATCCCAAAGTAAGATAATAATCAATTAAGAGAGAAAAATTTTACTTGAAAGCCATGTCTCTTGTTGTGACTTGACACTCCACTATGTCAAGACTGTGAGTCATTTTTTATGTCTAAGTTTTGCCCAGAATCCTTATTACATAATCCTTCGATGCACTTTTTATGAAATACTTGCTTTTGGTATGTCTCAAACCCTTACATTTCTTGAACATATGTGCAAAAATTGCAATTGGTATGAGCCAGTATAGATGTACATTCTTTGAGCCAGTGCTTGGCTTCATAGAGTTCAATATGTCTGCTAAAATTTTTGTGCTACACATGTGCAAAATGTTGCTACTACACAATGGCCATTCTATGCTATTGAGATTAGGTATGTGCATAGACTCAAGGGTTCCATATTCTCGACCCCCCTTGGGCAATATGTACTTGGAGTCATAGAAAAAAACAAGGTCCTCTACGAGCTGCTTAGCTATACACTCCTAAAAAACAAATCTACCAATTTCAAGGTGGTAACACTTAAAAGAACCTATGAAACTCTTGGCATTTTTCCACTCACAATAACCCAAAGGGTATACTTTTGTAAACATGAGACAAGTAGTTACATAGATATCATGAAATTTCTCATTCTCAATGACTTGCAAATACTTAGTGTTTGCAATGTTTCATTGAAAGGAAACAGGGGGCCCAATATGTATTTGTTTTTGCATGAATACATATTGTACCAATGCCTCTGTTACAAGGTGAGAATCAAAATTCATGTGTATGAGAGCTAAAATTTTACCCTTCCAGTGCTTTGATACATCTGCAATTGCAGATGCTTTTACCTTGAAAGCTCCCTTCATACTTGGATGCATATGTACCCTGGTGAGCAATGATACGTATTAGTCATCTAATTCCCTTCTTCATCTTTTTTGTTATGTACTTCTATCAAGAGAATGCTTGTTCTTCTCTCAAGAATTTTAACCTAGGCATTAGATGTAAAGAAGTATATATTAACCCCTAAACAATAAGCATTTTAAGTTTGTCTAGTAATCACCAATATGACATACAAATCAACATGGCATTAAGAGATGTTTACACCTTTGTAAATAGATACAATCATCAATATCAAAATACATGTGGATATGTACATCAATAAAAAGTATAGATTCAATTTCAAGGCATCACTTTAATCATATCATTTACATGAAATATAATGAAAAGAATAGCACAAGAATACTCACAGAATTTTCCCAAAATAAATTTCATTATAATGAATAGGAGTCTGATTTGACTCAATACATTTTATGAAATGTGAGTATTTGTTACAAGGATAGCAGCCACATGGCATGCAAATCTTAATAGGCACATTGGAATCACACTTGAGATATTCTATGACTCAATACATTGTGCATTATATGGATGATATATATAAGAGTTTCATGGATCATTGCCAATTGGCATGGAGATCCAAATGGACACACATGACCAGTAAAATAGAGGAATTTTGAACCATCAACTGCTAACAGATCCATATAATCCAACATAAGGGAATCACTCACCACAGCAAAATAGTCGATCGAGAATTATGTGCTTCACCTAAACCTTGTACAATGCCTACATGTACAAAAAAATACTTGCATGAATAACTTTTAACAAACATACCTACATGAATCCCTTTTAACAAAAAATATCTAGATAACTGCATGAATAGAAGCAACAAAAAATAGGGCTAGTTTACCTATAAGATAATCTACTGAAGATAAGATTAAATCATTGCTTCTCCAAACCCATTGCAAATGATGAACAAAAGAAAACATCAATCCCATCAAACATAAAAGTCACTAATAAAATGAATAAATTTTGGCACCACAAAATATGACAATTTTACCTATAAATCAAGCTACAGAATCTCTACTCTACCTTGTGTTAAGTGTTGCAACAACAATTGATCCTTAAATTAGAACTAGCATCAAACCCTATCATAAAGATAGTAGAAAAGGGAAAATGCAAAGAGAAAGAAAGAGAGAGTATGTGAGTATACGGGAGAGAGAAAGAAATGAGCACCTATCCAATCTTGCCCAACTTGATCTCTACAAAAGACAATAGCAAGAGTTAGTATTTACATGAAGGTATGCTGAAAAAGTAGTAGAAAAGAGGAAACATCGAGAGAGAAAGAGAGAGGGAGAGAGAGAGAGAGATTAATAGCTTTGCCTCTTTCTTCAAATAAACTTTGCAAGAAAATAACAATTAGAACCAACATCAAATTCTATTGAAAACACAACATAAAAGAGAAACAACATATAGAGAGAGGAGGGAAAGAAAGGAGATATATATATATATATATATATATATATATATATATATATATATATATATATATATATATATATATATATGAGCACATGTACCTCTTACTCAAAACAAACTCTACACACTAAAACAACAATAACAGTAAGAGATGACATCAAATCCTATTGAAAAAATAGCAAACAAGAGAAAATGCAAAGAGAGATGGGGACCTGTGTTTTGCCCAAAATATGGAGCTGCATGGAGAAGAAAGTGCAGAGGTAAGCAGAGAGCGCTCAAAACCCTAATTGTTCTCACCAAGGAGCTTCAATGGAGATGAAAATCCACCAGTATAGAGAAGAGAGGGAAAGTGGTCTGTTGCTCAACTTTTGTCAAATTGATTCCATGAGAGGGGAAAAAACCAAAATTAAAAATTCTCCAAAAAAGGGGGGAAATATGTAAAAACATGGATCTAGGACATGGCTATGACAGAAGCTATGGAGGTTGAAAGAGGAAGAGTGAACTCATGAAGACATTAACACTGATAAGATAAATTATCACACGAGTGAATTTGGCTCCAAGATTGAGACTTGGACTCATAAACACAATCTTGTGTGTGGACAATGACACAGACACTTTACTAGAAAGAAAAGAGTACTATCATTGCATTAGAAAAGAGAGCAAGTACAATGCTTTATAGGAAATTGGATGGTAGTACTTCTCCTATTGTGCATATGGGATTCTAGTCATGAGCCCTCAATGCTCTCCTTACAAAGAGACTGAAGTAGGTGTGATTGCAAACATCTCAACACCCCTCCTCAATCACAACTAGAAGTACAAAGCATATAGAGGCTTTAGTGAAAGCAACACCTGCAAAGTGTAGGCACACCATAAACATGGAAAAACATGAGAGGCTATCGCAAAAAAAGCTAAGCATGGGTACCACAAACATGATGGTCATCCAGAGGCTGTAAAAGAGGCCTCACAAAGTGTATAGAGATTGTAGTACAAGGCTACATGAGGAGTTTACAATTTTATGTCTGAAGCATTAGGGCTAGATAATACAAGGCTAAAAGAGTCTATTCGAATAGAAGGATTGATGAGGTTTGTCCTTCTCCTGGTGGTCTTCTTCTTCTTATTCTTCTTTTGACCCATGTTCTTCTTCTTCTTTAACAGCAACTAGATAGGCCTTTTGGGACCTCTTTCTAGCATGGTAGAACTTCTCAGTATATCCAGTTCTTTTGCAGAGGTCACAAAGGAGCTAATCCTTCTTGCTTTTTTACCTGTTGCCAACATATAATGCTTATTCATCTCTAGAGGTACTTGGTTCTTCGTTAGTTTTTAGCTTCTTTTTCTCCTCTAATAGTGATGCCTGGTGTAATGAAGGAGACCTAGGAGAGAGAAGGAGAGAAGGAAGAGACTACAGAGAGGAGAGAGAAAGAGGAAGAAGATGAGAGAAGAAGAGAGAGAAAGACTAGCAGAAGAGAGAGAAAGGCAGGAAAAGAGAGAGAAAGAGGAGGGAAGCCATGAAAGCCAGGAGGAAGGAAAAAAGAGAGACTTGATTATTGAAAATTGATGCCCTAATTGGGTCTCTCAACACCTTATATACCCTGTTAGTATGACTGGGTATTCCCATGCTAATCCCCTATCAGTATAACTGGGTATTCCCATGCTAGTCCGTGTCCTATCCGTCTATCCCCACTCTTTTACATTCCATCCTGACCCTGAAGGTTTTTGCCCTCAAAAACAAAAAGAGGACCTATGACTCATAGAAAAAAGGGGGGGTTGCAGAGTACTACTCTGCTCAGCATTACAAAGGAGAATATGGGCATGGTGAAGTACAATCTCATGTGGAATTGGGGCATAGAATTGTGTATATGATGTATATGACATGTGCAAGTTGATAGCATATGAGTTTGGCCTCCAATTCTTGACAATTAGGGCTGACAACAAACAGTGGACCACATGCTATCCAGAACAGGCCTGCTGGAGAAAACTAGTCATAACTTCCTATGGGCAGCTCCGATTGAGGCGTGTGACATGTCAAAACAAAGCTCATGAAGCGTACTTTCAAGCCATATAGGTGACACTTGACTGTCATTAATGCACAGTAGAAAAAATTTTGAAATAGTATGTTGTGTGTAAGTTGTCTGCATTTCAGACTGGGGCAAATTTAGCTACTGCTCAATCAAAATTGCATCCTTGAAGTAGGGAAAGAACTGCACTAGTGAAATGCTGATCAGCATAGGGCTTTTCCAAGACCATTCCATTCCACGGGATTAAATGGATAACCTGCATAATAAGCATCAAGAGCACAAGGGTCATCCATACAAGCATGGGTCACTATACTACCACCGGGGTCAAAAGGATAATTGTGATCCAATGCATCCGCTGTATCATAGAAGTAATTCATGGTGTCATCGTCAAGCACTAATGGTGGCACAAGATCCTTACCGACCCATACGGTAGCATGCATTGACTTGTCCATAAACTCATTGGGAACCACTAGGTCAAATCAGACTGGAGCAGATGAGGTTGCAATCAATACAACATTCAATGCATCAATCCCTAGGAATTTTCATGTCCACGAGTTTCACGTGCGTGGCTATTACTGGGCATTCAAAGCTAGGGGCCTTGGGCTGATGGGGCATCTGCTCATGAGCCTGCAGTAGCGAGATGCTCTCATCATGACATCATTCTTGAGAAGTATCATGGGGCTCATAAGGATGCACATGTTGCTTATAGTAATGATTAAGTGGCCATACATGCCTTGCTGACCAAAATTTCCATGGTTGCCATGCTGCCCATGCATTACATGTGGGCCAAACTGATTATTAGGGCCTTGCTGCCCAAAATTCCCATGCTGCCCATGTGCACCTACATTAGGGCCTTGTTGCCCAAAATTTCCATGCTGCCCATGCAATACATGTAAACCAAATTGAACATTGGGTCCTTGCTGCCCAAAACTGCCATGTGCATGCTGCCCATTGCCATGTGCATGTTGCCCATTGCCATGTGCATGCTGCCCATTGCCATATGCATGATGTCCATTGCCATATGCATGCTGTCCATGTACCCCTTGCATTCCATGCTGCCCAAGATTTGCATTAGGCCCTTGATGGCCATTCCCATGAGTGTGCATATAGCTTCCATTAATAGGGGAGTTGTGGTGCCAAGGATGGGCTTGAAGGACTCGTAATGGGGGAGGGAAGGAGGGGTTCATCATGTCGGTTGGAAGGCTCACTCGTCTCATAAGTGCTATGGGGAACGCCATGGGTACCACCAAGACCTTGTGGGCTACACCCGGTCTCCAAGGGGGGAGGGCGGTTAGCCTCAAGGGGAGGGACATACTCCTTGGGTTGATCCGAGGGGGGTGCAATGGCGGGGATGAAGGCGCCCATGCGCTCTATGAGTAAGTCCATCTTGGCCATCATCTCGGAATAGACGGGTAGGACACGGATTAGCATGGGAATACCCAGTTATACTGACAAGGGATTACCCAGTTATATTGACAGGGGATTAGCATGGGGTATTCCCCATGCTAATCCCCTGTCAGTATAACTAGGTATTCCCATGCTAATCTGTGTCCTACTCGTCTATCCCCACTCTTTTACAGAATGCCCATACATGCCTTGCTGACCAAAATGTCCATGGGTGCCATGCTGCCCATGCATTACATGTGGGCCAAACTGTTTATTAGGGCCTTGCTGCCCAAAATTCCCATGCTGCCCATGTGCACCTACATTAGGGCCTTGCTCCCCAAAATTTCCATGCTGCCCATGCAATACATGCAAACCAAACTGAACATTGGGTCCTTGCTGCCCAAAACTGCCATGTGCATGCTACCCATGTGCATGTGCATGCTGCCCATTTCCATATGCATGTTGTCCATGTACCCCTTGCATTCCATGCTGCCCAAGATTTGCATTAGGCCCTTGCTGGCCATTCCCATGAGTGTGCATATAGCTTTCGTTACAGGAGAGTTGTGGTTTCAAGGATGGGCTTGAAGGATTCGTCATGGGGGAGGGAAGGAGGGGTTCATCATGTTGGGTGGAAAGCTCACTTGTCTCATAAGTGCTATGGGGAACACCATGGGTACCACCAAGACCTTGTGGGCTATGCCCGGTCTCCAAGGGCGGAGGGCTGTTAGCCTCACGGGGAGGGACATACTCCTTGGGTCGATTCGAGGGGATGCAATGGCGGGGATGAGGACGCCCATGCGCTCTATGAGTAAGTCCATCTTGGCCATCATCTCGAAATGATGGTGATCTTGGCGGGTTTCCATTTCCCTATGGTGTTCTTCCATCTCCCGATGTCGTTCAGCATGATGGGTCTCATGTTGGCATAGGGTTTGGTGGAGCATAGATAAGCAGTCCATCTAGGGGGACACCCTCTTCAAACATGTCTTCACAATCCTCTTGGGCTGAGCTAGGATCATTCATTGAGGCACGGGAGTCCCTTATTTCACGCTGGAAGTCCTCCTGGGCCTTTGCTTTAACCTTGTGGCGTGCCATCCCAAGTGCAATCTACCAGACCCCTTGTTACAGAAAATGCAATATCTTTAGCTAGGAACCTCTGATCGCCAAATTTTTTTATTCAAATTAAAGCTCTTTATCCCCTCTACGAGGCTATGTAAAAATATCTCTGAGAGTAAATGATTAGGGCTTTGCTATAATCACTTTTTGTGGACTGACTGTGTAGGATTGTTGTCTGTCCCACAGTACTTCTAAGCACAAAATTGAGCTTATCTCCCAAACTGTAGGGCGGAATGCAAAGATTTTTGGTTTAGATAGAAGGGGGGATACCCTCTTCGAATCAAGCTATAGGGCCCGCGCTCAATCACACAAGAAGGATTCATTGTAATTGACTTTTGTGGGCTGACTACGTAGGACTGCTGCCTGTCCCATAGTACCTCTGAGCACAAAACTGAGAGTATATACCAAATTGTAGGGCAAAATGGGGAGATTTTTAGTTTAAATTGAAGGGGGGGATGCCCTCTTCGAATTAAGCTATAGGGATCATGCTCAGTCACACAAGAAGGCTTTACTGTAATTGACTTTTGTGGGTTGACTGTGTAGGACTGCTGCCTGTCTCACAATACCTCTGAGCACAAAACTAAGCGTATCTCCCAAACCGTAGGGCAGAATACGGAGATTTTTTGTTCAGATTGAAGGGGGCGATGCCCTCTTCAAATCAAGCTATAGGTCTTGCGCTCAGTCACACAAGAAGGCTTTGTTGTAATTGACTTTTGCGGGTTGACTGTGTGGGACTGACTGTCTACAATACCCTCCAAAGACTCCCTCAAGGAGCATACCTTATCCCATCAGTGAGGTGCTTATTCCAAGACATACAGGGCCTCAACGGTGTTTCTCAATGCCATATAGAGCCATACATCCTTTGCATCCGTAGTTCTATTGCTGAGACCTTTTCCATGACTGCACACCCTGCCCTTCTTGCATGCATCCACCATACATTTCCAAGCAATACATGACATTACCAATGCATGTAGAGGGCTGTAGACCCAAACGGGCTATTCCATCAAATGTACCTGCACCTACAATAATCTTTGGGCTCCGAATCACCGGGCAAAGTTCCTGCCGGACTGGGTTGTGCACCCCTTCAGGATCTTTGATGGCAAGGGGGGGGTCACCCCTCTTTTGTCTTGCCACCTTGCCTAGCATCAGGCTTTTCCTCACCCGAAATATACATGGCAGACATTTATTATTAAGCAACCAACATGATATGCATTTACAAATTGAGGATTGGGCCTTTCATGATATGCATGATCAATAATGAAATGGGATGGGGAAGGGGTTACCTCTGCAATTCAGTGACTCACTGATTGCATGACTTACCCTTACAAATTTTTTAATCAATAGGAATAAAAAAAGAGCATGGTTAAGGATTAGAGTAAAATCTTGATCAATGGGAAAGAAATTGAAAGATTATCCAGCTATGCATGCATTCCCAGGGTGTGGGGTGAGGGTGGGAATCCCATTGGCAATCTCAACCCAAGCATTTCTTCCATCTCTCTCATCAAGTGGATGAGCTCAACAATTGGATGTAAAAGAAAGAGGAAGAACTGATTGACATACCTTTTTCAAGTCTGGGAAAGAGTTATTGGCTGCCTCCTTCAAGAGCTTTGTGTTTGCCCATCTTCTTGCTGCCCGTGGTTGTATGGGGGCCTTCAATGTCATATATCTTCACTTGTTGAAGCTTGTGGCTGCTCCCAAGGCTCCCAGAAAGAGCAAATTGAAGGAGATTTAGTGTGCCATGAGTTGGGCTGAAGGTTCCATGGCTGCTGCCCACAGTAGGGTTTGAGGTGTTGTTAAGAACTAATGGGGAGGGGGGGGATCAATACTCTTGCTCAAGCTTGCCCAGGGTGTGCCAAAGCTGAGAGAAGAAGCAAGGAGAGCTAGGACCGAGCTAAAGCAGAGGGAGTGAGCCAGGAAGCTCAACGCAAAATGCATTGTGTTTTTCGGCTTGCTCTCTGGAGGCTCCAGACAAGGTAAGCAAGGCTCAACGCTGCTCTAGATGCTAAGCAAGATGAAGGGGAAGCACTGGGACAAACCATTCCTACTAGGCTGAAGGTTCCATGGCTGAAGGTTCCATGGCTGCCATGGCTGCTACCCACAGTAGGGTTTAAGGTGCTGCTAAGAACTAATGGGGGGGGGAGGGGGGTCAATACCCATGCTCAAGCTTGCCCAGGGGTGTGCCAAAGCTGAGAAGTGAAGCAAGGGAGGGTTGAGACTGAGCTGGAGCAGAGGGAGTAGGCCAGGAAGACCAGCGCGAAATGCGCCGCGTTTTTCAGGCTGCTCTCTGGAGGCTCCAGACAAGGTAAGCAAGGCTCAATGCTGCTCTAGATGCTGAGCAAGATGAAGGGGAAGCACTGAGACAAACCATTCCTACTAAGGAAGAGGAGGGAGCAAGATCTCTGAGGTTCTTGAGTTGAAGGTTCCATGGCAGCTTGAAGGAAGGAGGAGAGAGAAGGTCCTCTTGAAAAGTAATTGAGCTTTTGGTCTGCTCTAACTCTGCTACACTCCTTTTTTCCCAAAACCCTCAAGAAACTTACATGAAAATTAGTGACGACCTGTCAAATTTGTCTGCCCGCCTCCATATGTGTCCATGGTTCTTGGGAAAGCTCCAAGAAAGGCTACCATAGTCTTCAAGAGGGCTGACAGCCTACCTGAGTACTCCTGTGTACATGTGAGAGAGATGTAACTGGGGTTTTCTAACTGTGGAAAAACTATGAGAGCCCTAAATCTATGGGAAAGGAAAAGGATCAAGGACAAAGCTCTGATACCACTTGTAATGAAGGAGACCTAGGAGAGAGAAGGAGAGAAGGGAGAGACTACACAGGAGAGAGAAATAGGAAGAAGATGAGAGAAGAAGAGAGAGAAAGACTAGCAGAAGAGAGAGAAAGGCAGGAAAAGAGAGAAAGAGGAGGGAAGCCATGAAAGCTAGGAGGAAGGAGAAAAGAGAGACTTGATTATTGATAACTAATGCCCTAATTGGGTCTCTCAACACCTTATATACCCTGTCAGTATAACTGGGTATTCCCATGCTAATCCGTGTCTTGCCCGTCTATCCCCACTCTTTTACACCTGGATATCAACAAGCTCAGGGTTTGGCATATTGATTAGAGTTGTTGATACATTATTATATTCAGGAGGTAAAATTTTAAGTAGAACACCAATGCAAACATCTTCTTCCATTTTAATGTTGATTCTTGCAAGTTGGGTTAGAAGTCCTTCCATGTAATTAAGATATGTGACAAGTGATATGCTGGACTTCATTTCAAGCCTGGAAAAATCAATCAAGAGACAATACTTTGATGACTTAGACTGTGCACCAAACAAGATGTCAAGTCTCTTCCATGTATCCTGTGAAGTATCACAGTTATCCACATGGTGGATATATCTATTTGTCTAGCTCCAACTTGATAATGGCCTGAGCCTTATCATCATTCTTTTGCCAAGTGACTGCAAGGTCCACATCACAAGGCTGGTTTTCTTTTCTAGTGGTAATGTCCTAGAGGCCTTTCTTCATTAGGATGAGTTTGATGCAGGTTTGCTAGGTGTGAAACCCGACTCCTTTGAAGCGAGCAGTTGGAGAGTCTTTGCCCATGCTAGATGGTTGGAGCAGCAGCAAATCACCTCCAAAGTTCTCAGATTTTGAGTAGCACAAGAGATAATCTTGAGTGTGCTAACAAGTACAAGTGCCAAAAAGCACTAAGTGATTAGTATCAAGAGATAGTTGTTTAGTATCCAGAGATACTTATGGAGCCAAAATCTTGGTAAATACTCAATAGGTCTTCTTTTCCCCTCCTTGATTTGCTTGTTGAATTGCTTGCTGGAAACTCAAAGTGGCAGAACCTTGAGTAGGTTTAGAAGAATAAGAAGGATGAGATGTAAGAGGTTTGATTTCTTCAAGACTTCAAAGGATCTTCAAGCACTTCCCCTCCTCAATGATTTGATGGCCCAAAGTTTTCTGAGACCTCTATTTTGAAGCAAATCAGAGTGAAAAGTTGTTAGTTTTTCCAATGGGAGTGAAAGAAGAAGTGGAAAATGAGCTTATGATAGAGTGTCTATGGCAGATTGCTTCTAGGGTTTCAGACCCATCTGCATTTTTGTTTGCAGCGAGTCACAGGAGAAGGCATTTTCCACAAAACTTAGTGGCCAAGGAGCTCAAGCCATGGGATAAAATTCCCCTATGCTCAATCATGAGATTGTGCCCTGTAGCTCCATCGCCATCTGTACGATCAGACAGGGTGCACATCGTGATGCGATGGAGAATGTTGCCAATGCCGGACCAAAACATAACCAATGTCGAGATGTGGCATAATAGGATGCTGCGCCTTGAGAAGGAAAACAAATTTAGAGAAGAAAGTGTGATGTGTTATGGCCTCTAGAGTGAGAACAAGAGGCTCCAAGAAAGGTAGGTTCTGCAGGCTATGGCTGCCATGGAAGGCCAAGTAGAGATAGGGATGGAGATGAAGTTAGATACTCACCCTGAGCTTGGACTAAGCTGGAGAGGGGCAAAGAGAATAGAGAAGGAGCTATGCCATGCCTAACTGGGCTTTAATACCATGTGAAAACATGGATCTAGGACATGGCTATGATAGAAGCTATGGAGGTTGAAAGAGGAAGAATGAACTCATGAAGACATTGACACTGGCAAGACAAATTGTCACACAAGTGAATTAGGTTCCAAGATTGAGACTTGGAATCATAAACACAATCTAAGAAAAGAGTACTATCATTGCATTAGAAAAGAGAGCAAGTACAATGCTTTATAGGAAACTGGATGGTAGCACTTCTCTTATTGTGCATATGGGATTCTAGTCCTGAGCCCTCACTACTCCTTACAAAGAGACTGAAGTAGGTGTGATTGCAAACATCTCAACAAAATACAAGGTGAGAGAAACTCAAATTTTGTGTACTATTCATTCTCCCTTTTTAAAAATTTCCGACTACCCCTTTTTTTAATAAAAACCCAAGATTTGGAGAGAAGATATTCACCCTCCATGGATGTCAACATCTAGCCTTCCTATTGGACAATCCAAAAGGCCCACATCTTAAACTATATTGTTTTTAAGGGCCCATTTGTGAGTTCATTTTTTTCCTAATTGTACAAGATACACTCACATATATTTGTTTTGCACTTGAATAAAGAAATTTGAAGATCAGTCCACAAACTCAGCAAGTCATCTAGCCTTGAAAGCTCTTCTTGAGGAGTATATGGATTTGTTTGAAGTGCCTACTTTATTGCCTCCCAAGAGAGCAGTAGATCACCCCATTGATTTGGAGCCCAACTCAAAGCCAATTAATAAGCCGCTTATATATTGTCCGAGTGTGAGCGTAAAGAAGTAGCCAAGCAAATCAAGGAGCTTCTTGAAATGGGATTCATTGAACCTAGTTCTTCACTCTATGCATCTCTAGTCTTGTTAGTTAAAAATAAAGATGGATCTTTCAAGATGATGTGTATTGATTACAAGAATCTTAATAAGATTACAGTGAAGAATATGTTTCCAATATCTAGAATTGATGATTTTCTTGATGAACTCAAGGGGGCTAGATTCTTTAGGAAGATTGACTTGAGGTCAGGGTATCATCAAATCCGTATGCGAGAGGGTGATGAAATCAAGACTGCTTTTAGGACTAATCGAGGGCTCTACCATTTCCTAGTTATGCCATTTGGGCTTACAAATGCTCTAGCTACCTTCCAAAGTCTGATGAACAAGATTTTGCAGCCTTTCCTCTTTTAGTTTGTCGTGGTCTTCTTTGGTGATATTTTGATTTACAGTAAGACCCTTCATGACCATTTATCACACATGAGGAAGGTTTTTGATATATTGAGACATCACATACTCTTTGCTAAGGAGAAGAAATGCTCTTTCATGAAGACTAAAGTGGAAGACTTGGGACATATTGTCAGTAAAAAAGGGTCTAAGCTGACCCCAAGAAGGTGCAGTGTGTTAAAGATTGGCCAACACCTACTACCACTACTTCACTTAGAGAATTTCTTGGTCTATCTTCATTTTATCACCAATTCATCAAACATTATGCGGCTATTGCAGTTCTTTGACTGATAGGTTGAAGAAAGAAGCTTTCTTTTGGGATGTGCTGGCTGATAGTAGCTTCAACTAGTTAAAGAAACTCCTTACTTCTGCTCCTATTCTAGTATGCTCGAATTTTTTGAAGGAGTTTACCATACAGTGTGATGCCAATGGCCAACAAGTCATAGGGGTTGTTTTGTTATATAGAAGCATGAAGTGATTGCCTTTGAAAGGCAGAAGCTTACGGTAAGGAAATAGCTATGAATGTTTATGACCAAGAGATGTTGACTATCTTGCATGCAATAAAGAAATGGCACAATTATTTGTATGGCAGCAACCGATTCAGAGTTCAAAGTGTTCACAAGGTCCTTAAGTATTTCCTCACTCAGTCCAATCTTACTCCTAAGAAACATAGGTGGGTAGCTACACTACAAAATTATTATTTTGGCATCACTCATATGAGCGGCAAAGTCAATGTAGTGGCTAATTCTCTTTCTCCTATGTGGGCTTGCAAAGTTTCAGCAATGGCTGAGCTACATAGCGACTAGATTGAAGAATTACAAGAAGCTTATCTTTTGGATGAAGAGCTCAGCCATATTTTCAAAAAGTATAGCAAGGTCTCATGGGAGATAACTCACATTATCAACTTCAAATGGTCTAATCTGGTTAAATGGCAAGATTGGCATTCCCTATACTTCTTCTTTTACACTGAAAATTATGGAGGAGTTGCATTCTTCACATTTAGTTGGACACCTTGGAGTTTTCAAAACCTATGATAGGATCAGTAAAAGATTTTATTGGAAAGGACTATGGAAAGATACACTTGACTAAGTTTGCCTACAATAACTCCACTCATGCTAGCATTGGAGTTTCACCCTTTGAGGCTATGTATGGTTATAAAGTGCCCTTACCCACAGTCATCTTCAATGGAAGAATCAATCCGCATAGAAAAGAAGAATTGGAAAGAATGCAGACCCTTCTTCAGTAGTGTAAGATGAATCTTAGGAAAGCCCAAGATCAAATGAAGATGTATGCATATGAGAAGCAGCAATATTTAGAGTTCCAAGAAGAAGAATTGGTTTTGTTGAAGGTGCCGAAGTCTCGGTATTCTAGTTTGAAAAATGGATCCAGTAACAAGCTTGCTCACAGTTTTTATGGCTCCTATTGGATGTTGAAGCACATTAGAGACTTGGCATATAGATTGGAGCTACCCTATTCCACTAAGATTCATAATGTATTCCATGTTAGTCAGATCAAGCCTTTATAAGGCGATCCTGTTGATACAGTTGATGAGTTGCCACCTATTGGATGAAGAAGGTCTTATTCAGTATATCCCAGAGACTGACATAGGTCAGCATGAGAAGAAGCTTTGATCTCACTCCATCATTGAATATTTGATCAAATGGAGAGGTTTACCACATGAGAAAGCTTCTTGGAGGCCTGATTCTTTACTAGATGAGTTTTCTTACCTGCAGGACACATTGGTCTCACTAAAGCTTACTAACTCTAGAGCTAGTTATGGTGCAAATAGGGACCTGATAGTAGACTATTTTAGAATATTTTTTATTCTACCTAATTTTTAGAATTATGCCACCTACATAACATCAAATTACTCTTCAAGAGCTATGTTTTGACATATGACATGCTTCGTTTGGATACTTCTATGAGAAGTTATGGCATATTTGGCTCAGCCTGGGTCTATTCTTACAGCAAGCTATCTACTTCATTTTGAGTCCATCATTTAAAGACTTTACGGCTCCAAGTACTTTTAAAGCATTCTTGCTTGTATATATAGTTAAGGCTTGATTCTATTCCTTCATTTTAGTCCATATGTCTCTCATCTTTTATTCATTTTTCCATTTGTAAAGCTAAAAACAAAGTAGTACTTTGTTCCATCCATCCTTTTCCAATCTTTGTAGGTTTGTTTCTTAGGGCAAAAACCCTTGGGACAGGATGGATTGTAAGAAGCTGGGAAGAATAGTGGTTTAGTGTGAAAATAATAGTGATACCATATCACATTGACATAGGTATAAAATGAAGGGACATGTAATGTTTCTCATCTTTTGACATACTAATATATTATTGTCCTTCTCCTCATTACCTTGCTCTCAGCTTCAATGCCTTCTTACTTCTTTCTATATTTCTCTCTCCTCATCACTCTCTTTATCTCACTTTTGCACTCCTTCATCTTGCTCTTCTGTAGTCTTCTCTCTCCTCTTTCTCTCTCTCCAGTTCACTTCTTGACAATGTGCCACTATAGTGGAGCTCAAATAGATTTTCTAAAAGGGAATAGGTGAAAAGCAGATATGAAAATGGATCAAAGATTGAAACTCTAATACTACTTATTAAGAAGGGAATTGACAGAGAAGAAAGAGGAGAGAGAAACTATAGAAGAAAGAGAATATGAGAGAGAAATACAAGAGGAAGAGAGAGAAGCAACTATGGAAGCCATGGGAGTTGTGTGTAAGGATGAAAGGTCTTTATTTATCTTTGAAGTTATTAACATCTCTAAAGTGATTTACCTATGTGTGTGAAACTATTTTTGCATGAATACCTTTAAATATATTTTGATAAATGGTTGATTTGTATTTAAGCTCAATTTTCTTTTGCATGCACCATGAATATAAACTCTAACTAATAAGACATGTCTTGTGAGAAAAGGTACCCCAAGTATTGAAATGATAGTGCAAACCCTCCCAAAGTAGATTAGTTAAGAGAAAGCTTGCCACAACCCTTGCAAAGTAATACATATATTTGAAAAGGTTAGCTTTACCTTTGAAAATAAAATTTAAAAAAAATATAAACCTTTGAAAAGTTAGCGTAGTTTCTTGAAGGAAGTGATCTATGCTTGCATCTATAAATATGTTGGGTATCATTTCCAATTTCCATTTCCAATTCTCTTTATGTATTCCCTTTTTTCTCAAGGCAATAAAAGTGAGAAAGAAATGTTGACCCTTGGAAAGGCCAAGGATTATTTCAAGCTTAGTAGGAGTGCCATCACTTGGAGAGGTCGAGTGCAGGTGTGACCACGGGACCCAACCCTGCTATGGAGATGGTGGGTTGACCATAGGTCTCAAGCTTGCTATGGAGATGCCGAGTGCATGTGTGACCATGGGACCCAACCCTGCTATGGAGAGGCCGAGTGCAGGTGTGACCACGGGACCCACCCCTGCTATGGAGATGGTGGGGTGAAGGCCATCATGTCATGTCAGGAGGATTGGGTAGTGTCAGTGGTTCCCCCCATGCACAAGGGCCAACTCGATGACCAATGATGATTGACGAAAGAAGGGGTAGCGGGGGTGGTTGGGTGGTCCAAGGACTTTTAGGGAGCCTCTTGCAATGTTAAAAGAATAATCTTTATTATTGATTCAAGGTCATATACAAATCCTTATTATATGAAAAACTTGTTTAAGAGTTTTATGTGATTTCAATCAATTAAATTTTATTCATTCTTTATTCGAAATCTATGTTTAAAAAATGGTATTCAAATTCAATTTTTTTCCTAATAATCACACAACAATCCAAAAAAAAGTGGGGTTGTTCAATGGTTGGATCAAGGAACCTCACTTGTGTTATTAGAGAATGGGGTTGCATGCTTTATTAAGTTAAAGATTGAATTCAACTTGCCAATTTAATAAAAGAAAGCTTCATGAGATTGTTTATTTCAATATTTGGAGGAAGTTTACATTGTGAAATATAAATGTGGATCGACCATACTATAGACACAATCCCGCTTCAATTTTAGGGAGAAAGGGAAGATACTACATGGACACACATTTTGTAAGTTTGATAAAGTGATTTATATATTTTTAACTTGGAGATATATATATATATCTATATATATATATATATATATATATATACCTTCTAGTATAGAGAAGGTGGGGTGATCACATTACATCCGATACCTTACTCTCAAGAGAATGAGTCCAATGCCTTACTCTTAATAGAATTGGAGGCATGATATTCATTGGAGAGAGAGAGAGACAGAGAGAGAGTGTGTGTGTGTGTGGGGGGGATTTTAAAAAAAGAGGATTAGAAGTGGTGAGAAAATAAATGACAGAAAATTTTAAAAGATGTAATGGCCATTCGTTTTACATATTTGCTAACATAATTTTAATGATAAAAGCTCTCGATTAACTAAGACCACCCAACCATAGGTCTGGACCTGTCACGAATCCATCCACTCGCTTTCCTCAATAGATTATTTTTAGTTATCTAATTACCTACCACTCTAGGTTTGACATATAAAAATAGCTTCTTTGATTATCTCCTGATAAAGATTTGTTATACATCTTTATTTCACAACACAAAAATAGTGTAAAGAAATTCTTTCTCGATAGTTCCTTTAAGAAAAATATCTTTTTACATTTTTTGTCCTGACTGGATATAATATCAATCCAAATTTATTATTTCTACCAAGTTTAGTCCCTAGACTAGTATTGGGACTTTTAGAATACTATCTGGGTTCGAAGGGTAATTGATAGTTCATGAGAGTCTAAGGAATTTGTGACCAAAGCCCCCTGGTATCGTCATCTCCTCCTGCCAATTAGAATTCCCTACGATAGGATCTTTTGCATTTACTTCTAGGACAAACCCTTTTCCTAGAATAACAATATCAAGTCTAAACTTAGTGTAAGTGGCAATAACTTCCAATAATCCTTTCGGATTACTCTTCCCCTTGGGATCTAGCCCAAGATAAATTTTAACAAGAGTTTATTTTTCCAAAACTTCCGTCTATGAGAGTTCGGACAACCCATCAGTCTTTGTGGAGCAAACTCCCATGATGATCTTTTTCTTTTTCTTTTTCTTAACGGAATTCTGTAGATCCTTATTACGAAAAGTATTCTAATAATTCCATCTCAAGACATTTCAAAGGATTAGCATTTGTATTTGTCGATTGGAGGCTCCATCATTTTAATACAAATTGAATTAAAAATTTTTAACTACTCAAATATTTCTTTATTGCAAAAATCGTAGTCCTTGAATCTAGTTCTTGGTAAATCCTATTTGATACAATAAAACCATAAACTATTTTGGGTAGTGCAATAAATTTCATGCATCCTATTCCTAATACATCTCCTATAATCCAAATTAATCCTTTGAATTTGCGATTAAGAATTTTCTTTAGAATTTTCTATGCATGATATTATATGGCAAAATCCTACTTTACAGATGCAATTTGTCTTTACCAGTCTATGAGATGATGATCTATTTGCCCTATTTCATATCTAAAATAATAATTGAATATGGCACCTAGGGATTTATGATGAGTGCATACTTGTTGTTGGTATTTGTAGCTACGTTTGCAATTCTGGTACTTGCCATTCCTTTTGTAGTGGTCATACTCGTAGCATTATTAGCAACCCCCACTTCCACAGCCTTAGTAATTTTCTTCTTCAGTTCCATGGTCTTCGATTAAGAAATTGTAGAGAAGACTTCGATAATAGAGCTATGGGCTGACTTGATTGGATCAATAGAGATGGCGATAATAGGAATTGAGAGGAAATTGAGTAGAGCCTCCATTCTATAGGGGAATAATGTAGAAGAGATGGGACTCGATTTAGAAAGGCAACAAAGCATCCTTATTATCTTTGCAATAAGAATTACCTCTCTTGCTCTCCTCTTGCCTCTCTCTGATGCTCTTCTCTCTTGATTCAAGAAGAGTCTCTTCCCCTACTTTTAGCTAATGTCCTCAACAGTTCCTCATACCCCATATTTATAATTTAATTGAAGAGAGGGGGTCTCATGAGTTGTGGCCAAGAAGAGGAGTTCTTTATGGAGGGTACAATTTTTGACAAAAAGAGAGGGGAGTGGGTGGCACATCAATTCAACGTCTCCTTCTCTCTATTAAGCTTTTAAAAAAATCTTAAATCTTTTTTTTCTCTAAGCTTTAATCATTTACAAGTCAAGTCTTGAATTTCTTGACTTGCTCAAGTATTAAACATGTTGACTTACTAGCCATAACTGACATGCACATGGCAATTTCCATATAGAGATGTTCACAGTCATATCAATCTCAGAAGGTTTCAGGGTACATGATATAGATTAATTTATTTGAGATCCCACTTTTGATATCTCCCTGAAATTCTATTAGGAACCCCAACTAGATCCAATCATTATTAGGAAGCAACAGTATCCATGGACCAAGATTTCAAGAAAATCTTGAGTAAACTTCAACTTGCTGCGTTCAAAGGAGATGATGCCTTTAGAAATATAGTGGAAGAATGGATTGACCCTATGGATGACCACTTCTCATTAGTCAATCTTTCAAAATGAACATAATCTTCCATGACCAAAATGAAATTAGTAGATGATGCAAAGATTTGATGGAAGAATATTTGTAGAGTTGAACAAATCAACGAAGCCACAGTTACATCGGAAACAATTAAGGGGAATATTTCTAGACAATATTGTCCCATCCAATATAAGGTAGCAAAGATGAATGAAATTTTCAACTTAACTCAATAGGGGAATAATGTTACAAAATACCACAATAAGTTTCCTAGTCTTTCCAAGTATGTACCTTTATGCAACAAGATTATATGGCTAGCCATTTTTGCAAGGATTGAATTATTCCATTAATTTCCAAAGTAGTGCAATAGAGCCTAAGACTATTCAAGAAGCTTATCTTGCGGCAAAGATCTATGAAGACATGGGTAATGCAAACCTAGGAAGCCATAATTTGAAGAAGCACTCTTTCCTAGAAAGGAAAATTTTCAAGGATAACAAGGAACAATTCCAACCTTCCAATGCGTCTAAGCCAAATTTTGGAAATGACTTGTATCAAAAAGTGAGGGCTAAAAAATGTTGTCTTAAATGCTTTGAGAAGGGACACAAGGCATTTGATTGTCCTCAAGGTGCAAAGATTTAACAAGAAAAAGTGCCTCACCCCCAAACTAGACTTCCTACCACTTCAATAAATCAATGTCCATCTCAATCTAAAGGATTCACATATGCAAATTCCATCACATTGCAAGATGAAGTAGAAGGCTATGGTGGAATATATGCTATAGTGGAACATTGTTGTCAAAACCCACATGCTTTAGTAATACAAGTAGTAGCAGAATCCTCGAGTACACATTTCTCATTGCTTATTGATTTAGGAAGTACACATTCATTTATTTTTCCTAAACTAGATTTGAAGTTAGGGTGGAAACAAACACCCACAAGGAGGATGAAAGTGGAACTAGCTAGTGGGAAGGTAGTTCAATTTGATTTTTGGGTTAAGGATGCCTCATGTTCTCTCCAAGGAAATGAATCTAAGATCACTTTTCACGTTCTATCATTAGGACAATATGATGGTATATTGCGTATAGATTGGCTAAAATCCAACCGAGCTATCATAAATTGCCATAAGAGCCAAGTATTTTTTCTTAATTCAGTGGGGACTAAAGTAGTTGTTTCAAGAAAGAGGAAACAAATCAAAGTTACCTTGGTCTCAACAGCCAAGATGCTCAAGGCATTAAGGAAAGGAGCCGAAAAATTTATGATTAAACTTAATAAAAAGGACACCCCGTTAGGAGGTGCTCTATACAAGAAAGGCAAGGATGAAGTCTTGCGAAGATGTGTTGCAAGAGAAGAAATTGGCATACTATTGAAAGCATTCCATGACAAGCCCTGTGGTGGACACTTTGTAGGAGAAGAAATAGCCAAAAAGGCCTTACTTGCAGGATATTGGTGGCCGACCCTCTATAAGAATGCCTATAATTACTGCAAATGGTGTGATGCTTGTCAGCGAATGGGAAAGCCTACCAAATCCAGTGCCATGCCCTTGCAACCCATTCTTCCCCTAAAGCCATTTGATAAGGGGAGAATTGATTTCTGGGTCCCATTGATTCGCCAACCAAAAGAAAACAGAATAGATACATCTTAGTCTATACTAACTACATAACAAAGTGGTGTGAAGCTAAAGCTCTAAAGTAGGATGATGGTAATAGCATGGCCTTGTTAATGCATGAAAACATCATCACCCTTTTTGGAAATCCCCTAGAGCTCATCAGTGATTGAGGTACCCACTTCCTTAACAAGATTATGGAAGAGTTGATAGAATTGTACAAGATTCGTCATCCTAAGTCCACACCTTATTACCCCAGAGCCAATGGCCAAGTCAAAGTTACCAATTGCATTCTCTGCTAGATTCTGACATGAACGATAGCCATACATCATCGTAATTGGGATGTGTTGAGAGTGGGAAAAGACAGAATTTTTGATTGATTTTTATTATTTTTTAGGTTTGAATGGTTGATTTTTGATGGATTTAGAGTGATATATGGTTGTTAATGGAAGTGTTTGAGAGTGTTTTGGATGATATTGATTATATTTTGGAAGCTCATGATTATTTCTAGTGAAAATATGAAGCTCTGTGATGATCTCATAGGTTCTGTTGAGGTTCTAATTGGTTCTGATACCTTCTATATAGCTTTTGTTTTGTTTTGATTTTCTTTTGTATGAAGCATGGATTGATGATTGATGAAGGTTGAAATATTTTGGAAGCTTATTGAATAGTTTTTGATAGTTTGGAATGGTTTTGGTATGATTTATGAGGATTTGATGTTCTCTGATGACCTTCTATAATCCTCTGTAAACCTTCTATAGAGTCTCTATCTCTGCTCTGTCTCTGCTCTGTTCCTATTCTGTTTTGTTCTATAGATCTTCTGTAAGTATTCTATGGAATTTATGTGTGACTTTGAGAAATTTTTCTAACTTTTTGAAAGAATGAATCTAAGTTTAAAAGAGCTAAAACAAATGGAAGAAGCAGCCCTGTTGAAGACTGAAGAGAAGACTAGAGTGACAGTGACAGTAGTGAGCTATGAAGAGACACTATAGTGGCTCTGGTGCCTCTTCGCATCAGACATACCTCTTGGGAGGTGCATCCACGACCTAAGAAGGTTTATTGAGAGTCGTTCTTAAGTATTGTAGTGAGAAGTTCATGTATTATAGAGAGAGAGAGAGAGAGAGAGAGAGAGAGAGAGAGAGAGAGAGAGAGAGAGAGAGCTAGAGATAGCCAAATTCTATCAAAACAGTGTATCTGTGTATGAGAGATTGAGAGAGAGAACTATGAAGACATTGAAGATGAATACTATGTGATTTATTTCCATTCAAAAATGGTATATTCCCTTATTTTCCTTATTCTATTGATGGATTCTATGAAGATGTTGAAGATTATGATTGATTCTATCAAATCCGTGGGAGATATCTACTATGATGAAGCGTGAAGATTTACTGTTTTCTTTGTTTTGGTCATCAAAAGAATGAAATAAAAGCTTGTTGATGTTACAAGATAGATTTTCTTGCATTAGATTCCCCTTTTCCTTGGTTTTGCTCTTGGGGCTCCATGTTTCTGGTGCGCAGCCAGGGAAACTAGCCATCAATAAGCATCAGCAGAGGCTGAAAATGAAGGAAATGACATTGCCAATAAGAAAAGAATTCAATGGATATTTGCAAAGTTCCTTCTTCCACTGAAGAGTTGGAGATTATTATTATCAAAGCCACTTTCCACAAGAAGTTCATCCCACAATGGCGGAAACATATTACCATCATGATGCAAGCTCTATGTGGTGGAAAATTTCCTCTTCCTATTGAGGCAACAGAGATGTGCATCTTGGTGGAAAAATATTTGGGAACAAACTAAAGAGCAGAAGAAGAGAGAATGATTATCCATGGAAGATTTGGTATTCATTGAAAAGTTTCCAGACATCATCAAGTGGGAAATTGTGAAGAAGCTTCAGGAGTCATTGTCTGTGGAGGTTCATGAAAACAAGAAGAAAAAGAGTTGGAATTTGTTCGTGGATGCTCAACAGCAACATGCGTGGGATGCTTGGTGCACTAACAATATTCTGTTTATCCAATTAGCAACCCACTGGAAGTTGGTAGACAAAGTGTTTTTAACAACATACACTATTGAAACCCTCAGAAGCGGGCATTATTATAATGACACAACAACGATCCTAAGAAGAATGAGTTTTGATACCTTCAAAACGGAATATCTCCCCCTCTGTAGTGGTTTGAAAGCCGAATTCAGATATATTGAAAAGAAGGAAGTAGAGGAGATGTTGGCTAGAGAATCCCCTATAGAGACTAAAGCCCTCTCTGATACTATTCTGTTGAGTATGGACCAATTGGTTAGAGCCAACTCCCTGATGAATGATGCAATCAAGAGGCAAGCGTTAGAGTCCAGAGGTACGTGAGAAGGGAGAAGGCAAAAATCAAAGCTGAGAATGAGCTCGTAGCAGAAGCCTCCTTTGACGCCCTAAAAGCACTCTTTACAGAAGTCCCCATGGTGACTCAAGGTCCCCTTCCTAATTAGATTCATCCTAGAAATATTGATAACATGCCAGCAAATGTAGTCCCATTGTCAATTTTTAAGGGAGATTACAATGAAGACCCTGATCTTCATGTAGCAGAATTTATGGTAGCATGTGTGGCTAACAATGCTAGAACCCCTGGGCATTGGTTAGTAATATTTCTTGCTACTTTCAAAGGCGCGGCGTTTCAATGGTATGAGAGACAAGCAGCAGTAACTTTTTGCACTTGGGATGACCTGAAGTTGGCCTTCGTCACTAAATTCAGGCGTGAAAGTTTTGAAGAGCAGATGCGAGAGGAGTTCATGAACCTAAGTCAGTCCTCTGGTGAAAGAGTAGAAGCTTATGTCTCGCGAATGGAATCCATCCTGAAGAGATGGACTAACCATCATTTGGACGAAGGCATTCAGAAATGAGTGTTTCTCAGAGGCCTACAACCAGAAGTTTGCAAGTTTGTGGAATTGAGAGGACCAGTCAATCTACAAGCTGCAGTGGAAGGTGCAAGATTGTATGATGAAGTTGAAGCAAGACTGTCAATGACTCCAAGAAGAGGAGTCCTACCTCCTCCCATGCCACGAATGGTATACCCACCAAATGCAGTCCTATGGACAGTTTCCTACCCCTATCCCCAGATGCAAACAGTGCCGCAGTATAATGCACCTAATCCACTGTGGTCACCACAAATGACAGTACCTCAAAGGTTCAACCACAACAACAATGGCCTTAAATAGTTCCTCCAATGGCGACTCAACAACAGTGGAACCCTACCAACTGGAATCAACAATCCCAAGTCTCAACAGGAGCTCTGGATCAGAACCAGAATAAAGGACCCTCTGGATCGACCCAACCAATGTATGCAGTAATTACAGAAGCTTCCCAAAACCCTACTACAACTACTTATCCAACTCAGTTGCAAGTATCAAGAAAGAGTTTATGGATGTGATTACAAAGCAGCCACAGACGCTGAAGGTGAATACTGCCAATATATCCACCCTTGCGGGAGCTGGAAGAGATGTGATGCGTTCTAATACATGGTGCAGAAAGTGTCATCAAGCGGAAAATTTAGCCACTGAATGTACCCAAAAACCAACCATTCCTGGAGCCTTCTATTCCTACTATTTGCAGAAGAACCATACATAGGATATTTTCTCTCTAAAAGAGATGCACAAATGAAGACAGAAGGATGAAAATGCAAGATTCAACTTGCTAGAATCCAAAATGACAACACAGGATATTGGACCAAAGCCTAGGGAATTTGGTCCTAATTTCTGTCCAAGGAGATTTCCCTCTCAAAGTTACAGAGGATGACAGTCTGGCAGTGGTCAGAGATCAGAGGTGGAATGTTATAGGTGTGGAGAAAAGGGTCATATCTCCCCGAATTGTCCAAACCCTAGACGATCTGTGGATTAGAAGCCCTAATGCAGTCGATGCAAAGGAGAATGCCACACTGCAAAGGACTCTCCAAGTCTAGCCCCTGTCAAGGCCAATGCCACTGATAGGCAATAGAAGGCACAAGAGCATGCCTCCAATTTGGTAGAGCTGGAAGTTGCCTCTATCACGTGCATGAAGAAGAAGGAATCGGTTGTTCAAAACAAAAATAATTCTCTTGCTAAGACTGTGAAGCTCAACCTGTCAACAGAGGGACAGAGTAGTACAAGACAGAACAGTGTAGTATAGAGCACTGTAGTGCCACAGAGAGTTACAAAGACAGTCCCAAAAATAGGACTAGAGGTCTAGGAGATAGATGATACAGAAGCAATTCCAAAAACACAGGAAATTTCGATGTTGTAATTACTAGAATAAAACGGAAAGATGAAAATGGGTGTAGCCCCATTCCCCAGTAGGTTGGAGAAGCCCGTGGATCCTATCAAAGAATATGACTTGGTCAAAGACCTAGACACTTTTGAACCAAACCTAACATACCGACAGTTGTTGATGCTGTCTCCCAGTTTTGCCGAAAGAAATTCAAAAGCATCTTGGCAAGAAGACGTGGATTAAGGATTGCTCCTTCAACAGCAACCAAAACCAATAAGGCCCCAGAGCCTGTAAAGGAAGTAGATGTGGCTAACACCTTCCTAAATCCTAGAACCCCATAGATTAGTGTATGGATAGAAAGATGCTTTATTTCAGATGCATTGATTGATGGAGGCTCATCAGTAAACATAATGACGGATGTGACAATGAAGGACTTAGGGTTGCAAGGAATTCAACCTACACAGTGGCTTATCAGATTGGCAGACCAAAGTAGAATTAAACCGTTGGGCATCCTCCCATACATAAAAACAACCCTTGCAAGGAGAGACTATTGGCTGACATATTTGGTGGTCAAACCAAATTCTTATGGGACCTCATACCCTTTGATGTTGGGAAGACCTTGGCTTTTTGAAGCAAGAGCCAGGATGGACTAGTTCAAAGGAACCCTAACCCTAGGCAGAGGACCCAACAAAGTGGTGTTGAAATTGTGTGGATCGCAAAAAGGAAATGGATCCACATCCATCGAAGTCATAACTGACTTCTCCAACGAGGTAACAGATGGTACATCAGGAGACGAAGAGGCTGTTAAATAGATCTTCCCCAAGAAAAACAGGCACAGTCTCTAACAGTGGGCACTGTAAGCCAACTACCAAAGGAAGCAAAGTCCTTGTCCATGGGAGAATACCTCCTGCCTCAACTAGAGTTGACTTTTGAAATCACCTCTGACAGTGAAATAGAAGCATGGATGTACTGTTCTCCCTGTTACATGGCAGCCACAGAGACAGTAACAGAGACAGAGCCAGAGACAGAGGTAGAAGCAGAAGCAGACACAGAGGAAAAAGATATGTTCTCCTCCTACAGAGCCTCTACAAAAGTAGAGATAGAGCCTCCAGAGGAAGAGGATGAAAATGATGAGGAAGAAAACGAAGCAGGCTATGAAAGTGCAATTGAAGAAGATTCTCTGATAATGGATGATCTTGTCGATGTCCCTACAAAGACCTCAGAGGCCGAAGATCTCGGGGTGTTCGAGGGAATGACCATGGTTCCATTTGGGTTGACCAATGGACTACAAAGTATGCAGAATCTACATAAGCAATGGATCAAAGGCATAAAAATTAAGTTCACCAGTGGCTTCTGTCGCCTTGTGTTAGAATATCAAGCTCATATTATTCTCCTGTTAGTATGTATGACGACATTAGCCTTGTCCAGCTGTATCAGCAAGTGTGGGACATTAAATAAGTCGATGGTCTTAGACCCAGTGTGAATGGTCCTATGGACCTTATTACTATTGTATACACTTATGCTATGTGTGTGGTTATGAGATAATGAATGGAAGAAGAAGAGAGCATGCTTGCTCTTCACCCTGTCTCTGCCTCTCTCAATCTCTACATGGTATCAGAGTGCTAGGCGAGCTCTCTAGAGTAGGAGGAAGTCAAGAAGACTTGCAGGAGTTGAAGATCAGGATTTCTCAAAGACCAAACAGGCTGCCATTGTTTCTCCAAGGTATGCATTTGTTCATGTGAGATGCTATGCTTCATGGTAGTGGTGAAGACTTGTCTGGGACTCTTTGGGAGCATCCTTGAGCACATTTGAGTGCTCATCATCATCATTATCATCAACATTAGCTACTGCTCTAAGATCTGAAAATAGCGTGACTGCGCCTGTTTGTGTTGATACCTTCATGATCTGCAAATCATCATCTCCATCATCCATAGACTGACACACAGCTTGTCTATGCTCTTTAGAAGGTCATTGAAGTTCTGGATATGTCAGTACTTGATCATGAACTCATTAATGAGCTTGAAGGACTAATCATAGATTTGGAATAAATAATGGACTGCTATATACAAGTAACATACAGCAGATATGTATCTCTAACATGAGACAGGAGCATTCAAACATGCCTAGAAGCATCATTGAAGCATAGGTATATGCCAGGAAGACATATAGACTTGATGTCATGCATTGGAGCTGGAATTATTTGAGATCTGTGAGTTTATGACAGGCTGAAAACTGTCATAAATTGTCATCAATATATACTCATTGGCTTTGAAGAAATACATGCCTTCTGTTAACTTCAGGGAGATGTATGGTATGGGATATAGATGTTGAATGTGTTGAGGATTAAAATAAGCATTGAAGGCTCTTAAAAACTAAAATCTGGACTTGGAAATTACTGCAATGACACTGTCTTGGCTGGTTGCTAACTGTAAATTCAATCTATGACCTGGATTTGTGAAGACAGGATGTCTATGGTTACCCGAATGCTCATGTATTGAACCTAACACTTCAAAGTGAATGTATGACATCATTTGAGGCTGTTTTGGAGCTAGATAGACTAGGTTTTACTGAGCATTTGCTGACTGAAATCTATGAGCAAGAAGTTTGACACCTATACTTGATGTCTATGCACTGATTTGTGCCCGTATGGTTATGTTTGGACTGCTACATGTACTAGCTGCTGGTCACTGACAGTTTATAGTTTTCAAATTGCATGTATGAACTCTGGCAGTAAGTTTGCATGTTACAGACTTGAAGCAACTACACAACATATGTATTGACAAATGTATCTATAGGTGGGACCACATGTTTGTGGCTGTTTTTGAGCAGTAAAAGGGCTGAAATACCCTGGTTTTGACAATAAATTTGTTGCATAAAACTGTCAAAAACAATCAAGAACTGTAGTGAGTCAGGGACAGTTATTGGCTTGCAGGTAGTTAGACAGAGCATATGACATGGCTAATGCAGAGAGGACTGACAACATAACCCAGATAGTGGGGGAAAAGCTTGACACTAACAATTATGCCATATGGAAGTTTCATATGGAGAACTTCTTAATAGGGAAAGGCTATTGGGAGTTGGTGACTGGTGCGAAAGCTGAACCTGAGCTCCCAGATCGACCTACGGCTGATCAGAGACGATTACACCGAGCTTGGACAGAAAGAGCTCGTAGAGTCTTGCATTGTCTCTCTTTATGCATCTCAGATGCCATGGTAATGCAGATAATGAACTACAGCTCTCCTAAGAATGCACGGGACATTTTGGTCAAGTGTTATGGCACAACCACAAGTGCCAGGAAGATACAGTTGAAGTAGAAGTTCAACAACATGGAGAGGAATAGCAGATCTCTACAGGATTATGTCATGGAAGTTAAGACCCATTGCGGATCAGTTGGCATCTGTTGGTTCACAGGTTGAAGATGAAGACATGGTTGCTGTGACTTTGAATGGCTTGGGGTCTGAGTATAAGTCTTTTGACACTTCTGTGTCTGTGCGGGCTGAAATGCCTGATTTCAATGAGTTGGTTGCATTGCTTATCCATGAAGAGGTTAAGCTCGGCTTGGCTACAGGATCTAGCAGTTCTAAAAACGAGGATGCAGTTTTCTATTCCAATCAACACGGCCGTGGAAACCGTGGTAGAGGCTATGGATTTGGCAGAGGAGGCCAGCAAAATGCATCCTATGGCAATAACAACCAGCAGGTATTGAATGCAAGAGGTGGTGGAAACTTTAGAGGCAGGGGGAGATCTAACCCTAAAGGTAGAGGCTCCTGGTAACAACAACGTCCATCTGACAATCCGAACAAGGATAAGGATTGTCATTACTGCGAGAAGTATGGGCATATTGCCAAGGATTGCTGGAAGAAGCAGGGCAATCAGAAAGGCAAACAACATGGACATTTTGCTACATCTAGTCAGGCAGATGATACTTCAGGAGATAGATTGTTTGCCATGCAGTATGTAAAAGACAGAGTTGCTGAAAAATGTACTGATGATGTAGTTTGGTACATTGATTCAGGTGCATCGAACCACATGACTCCTCATGGTGATTGGTTCACTGATATGGTGGCGGAAAAACATGGTTATGTCTGTACAGGTAATGACAAGCAGCATAGCATTGAGCATAAAGGCAAAGTGCCTCTTGTGGTTCATGATGGCAAAAAGAAAAAATTGCATGACGTATTGCATGTTCCTTCGATTACGAAGAACTTACGCATGTTGGTCAAATGACAGAGCAAAACTTGCAGGTTAGGTTCAACAAGCATGGTTGCTTTATTGAAGAGTTTGGCAATGGATGCAAGTTGATAGCTTGTGGCCACAGGAATGGCAGAATGTTTACTCTTGATGCTACCTTGCCAGAGCTGAATTCAGCTATGTTTGCCCATGGTTCTGGCACTATCAGAGATTTGGAAATTTGGCACAAGAGAGTGGGGCATGTGAATTTGTAAAGGCTGCAAATTATGCAGAAAAAACAGCTTGTTATAGGTTTACCCAAGTTCCAATATTCAGATATTGGTCATGTATGCGATGCTTGCCAGTTTGGTAAGCAGTCAAGGTTGCCATTTGTCAAGCATGTAAGGCAAAGTACACGTCCATTGCAGTTAGTGCACTCTGATGTTTGGGGGCCAGCCCATAATGCATCCATGGGAGGCTCGAAGTATTATGTGGCATTCATTGTTGATTACAGTCGCTATACTTGGGTTTACATTCTGAAGACAAAGGATGAGGTGTTTACTATTTTTTAGCAGTTTAAAAAGCAGGTTGAAAAGGAATTTGATTGCTATATCTCTTGCTTAAGATCAGATAGCGGTGTGGAGTATGTGTCAAATGAGTTTGACAACTTTCTGGCTGAAAATGGCATACGTAGGCAGCTTACCTACAGCTACACTCCTCAACAGAATGGGGTAGCTGAAAGAAAGAACAGGGTCTTGATGGAAGCTGCTCATGCCATGATGAATGAGAAGAAGATGCCACTCTATTATTGGGATGAGGCTGTTATGACAGCCATGTATATCTTGAATCGGACTCCCACTGCAGGTATTCATGAGATGACACCATTTGAGAAGTTGTATGGCTATAAGCCGCATGTAAGTCACATGAAAGTCTTTGGCTGTCTTGCTTATGTGCATATTCTAGATGAAAAAAGGAAGAAGCTAGATCCAAAAGCGCATAAGTGTGTTTTCATTGGATATTCGCAGGAGAAGAAGGCATACAAATGCTATGATCCCTCTACCAAGGAGACCTTGGTGAGTAGGGATGTTATTTTTTATGAGATGGGTTCTTGGTATGTATCACGGGTTACAGTGCCATCAGATATGCCTTCTACTCATGTATCTATAGTTGATATGCAGCAGAGCACTACTATGATAGGACCTAGTAGTTAGACAGTATCCCCATGGACAAGGAGATCGAGGAGCTCACCGTCCACTTACACCAATATGTCAGTGAGAGGGAGATATGATGTCGTGGACAGCAAAGGAAAAGAGAAAGTTACTGAGGATGTATCTGGGATGATGACACTTGGTAGAATGACTTTTGGATATGAGCATGCTGACACTTTAGACAGTGAACTTGGTATTTCGACTGTCTATATGCCTGGTGCAAGGTAGAGCAGGTACATTCCGCCTCATGAGAGAGGGGAATCGAGTAGTGCACCACAGCCTAGACGCTCACAGAGGGTCAGATACCCTGTTGACAGGTTGACATATAGTGGCTACACTGCAAAGCATTATGCTTACATGACAAAAGTGATGGAGATCAAAGAACCAGGTATATATGCTAAAGCAGTGAAAGATGAGAACTGATGTGTAGCCATGGATGAAGAAATGAATGCCTTGGCTGAAAATAAGACATGGGATCTTGTGCCATTTCTTGAAGGAAAAAAGACCATTGGCTGCAAATGGGTCTACAAAATCAAATGCAAGTCGGATGGCAGTGTGGAAAGGTACAAAACCAGGCTGGTTGCTAAGGGGTATGCCCAATAGTATGGACTTGATTATGAGGAAACATTCACCCCTGTTGCCAAGATGGCAACCATATGCACTGTGATTGCTTTGGCTGTTGCTAGAGGCTGGAAATTACAGCAGATGGATGTGAAGAATGCCTTTCTTAATGGTGACTTAGCAGAGGATGTCTATATGGTTCAGCCAGAAGGGTATGTTCACCCTGATTTTTAGCATTATGTATGCAAGCTGAAAAAGGCATTGTACGGGCTAAAGCAGGCTCCGAGAGCTTGGCATGCTAGGATCAGTAAACTACTTGCAGAGGTTGGGATTTACTGTTGGTAAGGCTGATCACAGCCCATTTACAAAGAAGACTAATAGTGGCTTGGTAGTGCTGGTCATATATGTTGATGATTTGATAATCACTGGTAATGATGACTTGGGCATACAGCATGTAATGAAGATGCTGAAATCTGAATTTGACATGAAAGATCTAGGTGAATTGAAGTATTTTTTGGGTATTGAGATAATTAAGGCTGAAAATGGTTTATGGCTGATGCAAAAACATTATGCCATGGAAATGTTGAAAAAGTATGGCATGGCTGAATGCAAACCATTGGATACACCCCTTGATCAGAATGTCAAGTTGGACATTAGCACTGCAGCTGAAATTCAGGATGTGACTATGTACAGGCAGATGGTTGGAAGTCTGATCTACTTGACCATCACTAGGCTAGATTTGAGTTATGCAATTAGGCTTATAAGTCAGTTTATGCAAAAGCCCAGGAAGCCACATTTGGATGATGTTAGGCGGATTATGAGATATGTTAAATCCACTGTAGATTATGGGATGTTCTATATGAGAGATAAGTCCTTGAAACTGCTTGGATACACAGATGTGGATTGGGCACGATGCTCATATGATCACAGATCTACGAGTGGTTATGCTTTTGGCTTTGGAAGTGGCATGATCAGCTGGAGCGGCAAGAAGCAACCAACGGTTCTATTGTCTAGTACTGAGGTAGAGTACAGGGGTGCTGCATTGGTAGCATGTGAGATTTCATGGTTGCTCAAGGTTATGGCTGATTTGGATATTCAGGTGGATGCTCCAGTGACCTTATTATGTGACAATCTCAGTAGTATACTCCTGGCAATGAATCTCAGTAGTGTACTCCTGGCAATGAATCCAGTATACCATACCAGGACAAAACACATAGAGGTACACTACCATTTTATCAGAGAGATGGTTCTTGTAGGGAGAGTAGATCTTATGCATGTGAAGACTAATGAACAGGTTGTAGATATCTTTACCAAGTCTTTGGGTAAAGATAAGTTTAGTAGTTTTAGACAGCTACTTGGAGTTCATCATATGATTTGAGCTTGAGGGGGAGTGTTAGAATATCAAGCTCATATTATTCTCCTGTTAGTATGTATGACTGACATTAGCCTTGTCCAGCTGTATCAGCAAGTGTGAGACATTAAATAAGTCGGTGGTCTTAGACCCAGTGTGAATGGTCCTACAGACCTTAGTACTATTGTATACACTTATGCTATGTGTATGGTTATGAGATAATGAATGGAAGAAGAAGAGATCATGCTTGCTCTTCACCCTGTCTCTGCCTCTCTCAATCTCTATACCTTGATCGTTCATTCTGGAGAAAAGTTGATGATGATGCCCCCTACCAATAGAAGCCAGAGCTATCAAAGCCATGGCTTCTAGAAGGTCCATGCTATGTGACATTCCTGGACACATCCTCTGAAGATGAATCCCTAAGTCCATAAGAAATTACCACTCACACAGAAGCAAACAAATATTTGATACCCTTCCAGCAATCTCAACAGACAAATGAGTCATCTATTCAAAAGGAGGACACTGGTTCTAGTGAAACATCAGATGATGACAGTACTCCCTTGAAAGAGTCAGACCTCTATCCAGAAGCAATCCGTGGGACATTTATCCACAAAGTGGAAGGTGAAAGACAAGTAATGTTCTTGGATACTCGCGGTATTAAACGTTACCTAAAAGTGGGTCTCAATCTTCTAGAAGAATAACTAGTGGTCCTGCGAGATCTATTAAAGGAGAACTTAGATGTGTTTGCTTGGTCTTACAAAGACCTAAAGGGGATTGATCCCACAGTATGCCAACATCACATTGACCTAGATCCTAATGCCAAATCAGTGAGACATAGACAAAGGCATATGAATCCTAATTATTCTACTCTGGTGAAGGCTGAATTATTGAAACTTCTTGAAGCCGAGTTCATTTATCCCGTGGTTAACATTGAATGGGTTTCACCCATTGTGGTAGTATCCAAGAAGAACGGGAAACTTAAAATATGTGTAGACTTTCAAAAGATAAACTCGAAGACGAAGAAGGATCATTTTCCTATCCTTTTTACAGACCAACTATTGCACACAGTGGCAGGTCATGAGCTGTATTCCCTCTTGGATGGATTCAGCGGATATAACCAAGTCCAAATTGTAGAAGAGCACCAATCCAAAACAACCTTCACCAGAGAATGGGGAACCTATGCCTATAGAATGCCATTTGGGCTCTGTAATGCTCCTGCCACCTTCCAACGAGTAATGATGGCTGCCTTGTAGAATCATTTGCATGATTTCATAGAGGTGTATCTTGATGACTTCTATGTCTATAGTTTGATCTGTGAGCACTGGGGACACCTAGAGCAATGTTTTGATAGATGCTGAGAGTATGGGATTTCTCTCAACCTCGACAAATGTGTATTTGGCATCTCATCAGGAGTTATTTTGGGCCATATCGTCTCTGCACAAGGGATTGCCATAGACCTAGTGAAGATTGAGAAGATTGCCACCTTGACAGTACCAATAAACCTCAAGCAACTAAGAGGATTTTTTGGCCATGTGGGCTACTATAGAAGATTTATTGCACATTTTGCAACCAAGGCAGCCCCTCTGCACAAGCTCCTAAGGAAATATGCGGATATCCTTTGGACTGATGATTGTGAGAAAGCCTTTAATACCCTAAAATAGTGCCTTATCCAAGCACCTATCTTGCAATCTCCTGATTGGACGAAGGAGTTTCATATGCACACAGATGCATCAGTTGAAGGGCTCGGTGCTATCCTATGTCAAAAGGGCCCCACTAAATTAGATCAACCAATATATTATGCAAGCGGGAAGGTCACTTATAGGGAATGGAACTATACAGTGACAGAGCTTGAGGGCTTGGCAATGGTGTTTGCACTGGAGAAGTTTTGACACTATTTATTGTCAACACATTTCAAGTTCTGCATGGATCATGAAGCCCTATCCTTCCTGATGAACAAAGCAGATGTTAAAGGACGATTGATGAGATGGTTGCTCCTATTCCAAGAGTTTGACTTTGAAGTGGTCACTAAGCCTATCTGTTCCCATGTCCTAGCCAATCATCTATCACGGATCCCTCAAACTTCCAAAGAGGAATAGGATGATCCAGACCTTCCTGATGCTTCCTTGTTTCTAGTTGAAATAGTTATTCCCTGGTATGTAGACATAGCCAACCTCTTGGCAACTCAACAGTATCCTCCTGGCATCTCAAGCTGTGAGAAGAAGAAGCTTCTGTTAGAATCAGCCCCCTACACCTTGCTAGGCGATGCACTGTACAAGAGAGGCAAAGACGAAGCGCTGCAAAGATGTGTTGCAGGGGATGAAATAGGCATAGTATTGAAAGCATGCCATGACAAACCATGTGGTGGACACTTCGCAGGAGAAGCAACAGCCAGGAAGGCTCTATTAGTAGGATACTAGTGGCCGACCCTCCATAAGGATGCATATGACTACTGTAAAAGATGTGATGCTTGTCAGCGAATGGGAAAACCCACTAAAACAAGTGCCATGCCACTGCAACCTATTCTTCCCCTAAATCCATTCAAGAAGTGGGGGATTGATTTTGTGGGTCCCATTGATCTACCCACTAGACGGAAGCAGAACAGATACATCTTAATATGTACAGATTATGTCACAAAGTGGTATGAAGCTAAAACTCTGAAGAAGTGAGACGATGGTAATAGCATAGCTCTGTTCATGTACGAGAATATTATCACCTGTTTTGGCAGTCCCCTCGAGCTAGTAAGTGACAGAGGTACTCATTTCCTTAACAAAATCATGGAGGAGCTGACGGAATTTTATAAGATCCACCATCGTAAGTCCACTCCTTACTACCCCAGAGCCAACGGCCAAGTTGAAGTCACCAATCGCATCCTCTGCTCGATCCTGACAAGAACGATTGCTGCACATCGTCTCGCGACTGGGACGATCGACTTACAAAGGCCCTCTAGGCATACAGAACCTCCCGTAAGGCAGCTACGGGACAGACCCCCTTCTAGCTAGTGTATGGTACAAAAGCCGTATTCCTTGTTGAATTGGAATTGCCCTCTTTGCGAGTGGCAGTTAAAGAATGCTTGGGAGATGATGAGTCACTATAACACTGCCTCCTGCACTTGGAATGCTTGGATGAGATACAGCGAATGGCCCTACAGTGTATGGAAACCACTCAAGCGCGACACAAGGCCTATCATGACAGTTTCATCAAGCACAAGGAGTTCAAAGACGGTGGTCTGGTCCTAGCCTATGATTTGAGATTTGGCAAGTTTCCTTGCAAGCTTCAACAATGGTGGAGGGGCCCATACAAGGTACTTGCTATCAATCCTAATGGCTATGTTCAGGTGCAGACCGTTGATGCCTCTAATGATCCTTTCCTGATCAATGGTTATCGTCTAAAGAAGTACTTCTCTCCTTGGGGATCTTGACAATCACAGTCAACCTACCCTTCCCCTTTTGGGCATCGCACTGTCCTTCTCTTTGTGCTTCTGATAGCCCTTATGATTCTCCTCATGAGGCGGTCTCGTTCTGCTAGCCCCTCATAGATACCTCTCAACCCTACCTCGTTCTCTTATCGTCTAATTCAACAACGGTGGCGAGGATGGTCCTGACACATAGTATTTCTACCATTCTCTTTCTTAACGAAAAAAAAAACCAAAAAAAATAAAAAAGAAATTTAAAAAGGAAAACAAAATAGACAAAACTGTTATGGGAGAAAAGGAAGAAATTCCATGTCATAACAGGCCTTGTTCCAAGAAAAGATGGAAACACCCTTGGGCGGGAAGCTGACTCTGGAAAAGGTGGTAACACCCCACAATTCAAGATAGCTTATTCATCAGCAGTACCTTTCCAGCAAGTAATTTGAAGCCACCTCCCTTGGTGCGCTGCCTCTGCAATACCAGTCTGTTTGTCCTTCTTAACATATGACCTTTCTTACAAATCATTGAAGTACGAGACTTGTTGGCTACCTCCTTGGATACGCCTGGTCTTCAAGATCCTAATGACAACAATAACCAATATGATCTTCATCACCAACCCCTTGATTGATCTAAGCTTTCATCCTAACACGATGGGGACGTGAGTATGCGATGCCCTCTGTATCTATCAGCGAATGAGATAGAGGGTGGGGTGAGTGACCAGTTTTTCCCTTCAAATCCAATGAGAGGTGAGATGTGTGAACGGAGTGTTGCACGCATGGGATGGGTCTCTCAATGCACAATGCACAATCTATTCCTGTGCACTGCACCATAAGGCTCCCTAGCCTTCCTTCTTGCACTGTATGCCAGCGCAGGGCAGGATGCACAATTACACCATCAAATGCGCACAAGGCATACAACCTCTACACAAGTGACAGTGAGGATTATATCAATGGGTTTCAGGAATGGGTTGTCCTCCTAGATCTTTCAACAGAGAGTGAGACAGAGGGTGGACTGAGTGTGACGGATGATTCTAATCCATTATTGAGAGGTGAGGATTGAGGGACGTTACAACCATTGGAGTCAGGTATGTTTCTGTTTCCCTATGCACCCACGGGATGGGTCTCTGCCATCGGCACAGGACACGTCACTTTGTTATGTACACGATACTACAAGGCTCCCTGGCCTTCCTGCTTGCACCTATGCCAGACGGGGTTAGACTCACTGATGCATCATCAATTGTACACCTTGGCATACTCCCTCTGCACCACCCCCTTGTCGTCCTAAACCGGGTGTGAGATCTGGGTTCCCATCAATATTAACTCGAGTGATGTAAGCTATGGGGTGAGCGACTGTTCTCTCATTCCATTTGAGTGCCCGTGAGTTGCGTGACTCTCCTTCGTCAACGACAGCTCCCTCAATGGAATTCATTAACCAGCTACCTCCCTGGGTACTGCCATATGGTCCCTGCTATATTGGCTGAACGTTGGAGCGAGCTGTGATACCTCTCCTACAACCAATTTCAACCCTTCTGTAGCAGTGACGGTTCCTTCGACCATATGCGAAACGGGCCAAGTGTTTCTAATTCTACTTTTCTGTTTGCAAGTATATGTGATGTCTTAAGTGTGGGACGCTAGAGTTTAGTTGGTTGATGAGTCCTAGGTTATGTTGCTGCATCTACCCCTGCTCGGTAAGGTCTTAGTGTGGGGATGCGTCCCTACGCATCTGTTCTGCATATCCTCATGGAAATACATCTATCCACCTTCAAATGCAGAAATTCCTTTGTTTTTACTCTGTGTCCTTCTGATGCGCGATTGGTCCGCTATAAATTTTGCGGGTTTTTGGGACCTTTTCATGCGTAATTTCCACATTTTTCCCATGTGCACATGCCTTGTTTGCACCTGACATCCTATTTAATTTAACAGCCGTGTCCAGCCAGCCTTTCCCCCACTTTTTCCTTTTTCCTCCCCCCTCTTCCGACTGCCGAACTTTTAGTTATTAATTTTTCCATGTGTTTTCGGGTGTCTTTTTTGTGTTTTTTTTGCACGTGAACCCCTCCTCACTCCACCAGCAGTGAGTTTTGATGTGATAGTCTTGTGAATTCCTTCCCTCTGGACATTTTTCCTTTTTACTATCCTCTATTTCGGTGCACGGATCATTCCATATTAATTTTCGAATTCCTTTTCGAGTACGATTTTTGGGTTTTTTCCATGTGAATGCGTTCTCTCTCAGTCGAAACCGTGTGTTTACATGGTAGGTTTGTTCGGCACATTATTTGGCCAGTTTTTCCTTCTTTCTGCCCTACATTCGAGCGAGCGTATTTTTCCATATTAATCCTCGTATGTATTTTTGGAGCCATTTTTCATGTTTTTTCCATGTGAACACCCTGATTTTGCCCCGAAACCCATGTTGCATTTTTCTATCATCTTCCCCTCGTCTCACGACACATTTTTCCTTTTTATGATTTTTTGATCCGGTGTATGGTTTGGTTTTATTAATTTTTCTTTCTTTTGACGTGTGATCGCGTCTCTCGTGTCACGCGTGAACGTGTATGTTTTTGGTTTTAAGCACCTCGGGATGCCCCCGTGGCCTCTGCGCCTCGCGTCTCACCGTCCCCACCCCGTCTGATCCTGCGGATGCAAATTTTTTTACTCCCGCATCGCGCATGCGCGCGGGACGAGGGTGCGCTCACTTTTTTATGGATTTTGTAAAACAAAAACAAAAGCCAAAAAACCACAACAAAAAAAGAACAAAGGAAAAACAAAGAGGGAAAAAAGAAACACACACACACGTGTGTGTATGAGTAGCAATTTCGGTATACTCCTTTTTGTAGTCTGACTAGGGTCCTTTTCTAGGTGGCCTAGGTTGAAGCATGGGCCCATGTTATGGGGTTGAGTAGGCTAGGCCTAACTATAAGCTATGCAAAGCTAGGTCTAACTATAAGCTATGCAAGTGTAAGCATAGACTAGGATTTATTTAGCATTGGCTAGGTCATGCCATATATAGACTATGCATAGGAGGCTAGACTATGCCTAGAGTGAACGAAGCCTAGGCTAGATAGGCTCGACTATGCATTAGCATATTGAGGCATAAACTGGGGACTAGATATAGGCTCAACTAGATGTTTGTCTAGTTGCAGGTGTAGGCAAGGCTAGCCTTGACCATAGACCAAGCATAAACGAGGCTCTGCTAGATATAGGGATATATATAGTCGTATGATAAGCTATATGAATAGGGTATGTTTAAGATACTAGCCTAATGTAGTATATTATAGCCTAGGTCGAATGTGCATAACCTAGCATGTGCATATGCTATTGTGTGCCTTTTCTACATGTATGTCTAGTCTATGTGCACCTTGCTTAGCCTTACCACACCTAGCCTAGCCTAGCCACAACCAGTTAGGGCTACCTTGACCCATTGTATTTCTACATGATCCTATATCTACATGTGGAATAGCCTTGGCTTAAACACATCTATGCCTAGCTTTTTCTTACCAACGCATGTAGGGATCAATGCGAGGTTACATTCAATATATATTATACAACTTATATGGGGTATATTGGTGCATGTTCTATCTTGTATGTTGTTTGCTATTACTCTTGAAACTAATCTTGATGTGATAAGTTCTTATAGATTCTCCTACTTGTATTATTGGAAAAATTTATGTGGCTATACACATCTCACAATTCTATACCTTCGTTGGATGTGGTTAATCCAAAAGCAAATGTTTGAGGTCAATCTTTGAAGTTTCAACCACCTTAGTCATAGGAATCCATAAAGCCTTTGAGGATGGGCCCTTTTACCACATGGAGTGCATTGAAGTCGTTCTATCTCATCCTCATTCACATGGCCCCATTGACTCTACTGTCTCTCACTTAGCTTCTATCTACTCAAAAATTCTCTTTCCTCCTACATAAATACTTCCCATAAACATGACCTTTCCTTGCCAATTGCAAGAGTTGCAGATGTCATGAAAGTGAGAGGGTGTCAAGGATAGAGGTTTCCTAGTAGGATGTTTTGAAGGTGAAGATTTCGAATCTGAAACCTATGCTCTCCACAAATTTAAATATTTAAGAAACCATCCATTCAAAAAAAAAAGAAAAAGAATAATAATAATATTATTAAAAAACAAACCGAAACCACCTTACCTGTTCGCTCCATCGCGGTCCTCCTCCCATCGCCTTTCTCCTCGCGAGTATCTCCCCCTCCTTCTTCCTCGCGGGCCTCCTCCACGCCCTCTCCCTCATCCGTCCTCCTTCTCCTCCTCCACACTCTCCATGCCATGCCTGCCCCCCCTCCTCCTCTCCTCCTTCCGCCACCCGTAGCGTCCTCGGCCTCCGCTCCCTCCAACCTCCAGCGCCGTCGTCTTCTTCTCCCGCCGCCCCTCTCTTCACCGCCTCCTTCCACATCTCCTCCCTCTTCTGTCTGCCGCCCACCGCTACCCGTCACAACCTTCCTCTCCTCCTCTGCCGTGGTCCACCCTCCTCCCCACTAGTCTCCTCCTCCTCTCCTCCTCCGCCGCGGTCCACCCTCCTCCCCAGTGGTCTCCTCCTCCCGCCGCTGCCCTCTTTCTTCCTTCTCCTCCCCATTCCCTGGTTAGTCACCTACTTCATTCACTTAGTCACCTAACTAATTTAATTAACCTAATTCACTTAACTAACTTAATTAACCTAATTCACCTAGCTAACTTAATTCACTTAATTAACCTCATTTACTAAACTTACCTAATTAATATACTTACCCTAATTCACTTAACTCGCCTATGTAACTTACCTAACTGTACTTAGTTAACCCCCCTGATTAGCTCACTAACCTAACCCCAATTTCCCCCGTTCTAGCCCCCTTTCCCGCCCCTTCCCCACTCTACCCCCACCCTCCACACGCAGTGCGGACATGCAGGTGTGCCTGTGCGTACGGGAGCGGCCAGTGGATGTTCACACGCGCAGACGCGCGTTTGGTTTTCTCCGTGCAGTGGTGCATGCCGTCCCCGAGCACTCACAACTGTTTACACGCAGCCTAGGTATCTCTTTTGATTTTCCACAAACTCGAGATAAATACCTTTAAAATACCTAAAAACACTTAAAAACATTAAAATTTTTATAAAATTTCAATTGAAAAAAAAAAATTACTGAAAATTTTCTTACTAAATTGGGTATTTTTTTGCTGATCTTGCTGAGTATAATATAAAAATTTAATTGTAAAAAAATTAATAATATTTAAAATCCTTTTAAAACTCACTAAAAATTGAGAAAATTTCATTAAAAATCCCTAAAATCAGAATTAAACTCCAAAAAATCACACAAAATTCCATCAATGCATTTGACTACTTTTGAAAATATATATACACACAAACACACACACACACACACCAAAAAAAGAAAAAAATATAAAATACAAAATCAAAACACACCTAAATTACAATAAAATAATAATAATAACAATATCACCCAAACACTAATAAACATTACCTAAACCAAATGTGATCCCACTAACATCGCCTTGATATTTATTTTATCTTTTTTTAAAAATTTAAAACATACTAAGGTGTTTTATTTTTTCCAGTCAGTGGTTTTTGTTTTTTTGTTGGATTCCTTGCATTTGGGACTACTCAGTGCACCCTTAGACTCTTACATACACACCCCTACCAGGTATCTTTTTTTCATGCTTTATTTATTTTGGTCATCCCTTAACCACAGTTAATTGTTAAAATGAACTTTATTCATCCACTTTTTCACGTGTGCTCGCGCTAAACACACATTTTTCTAATAAATTAAAATCAACCCGCCGTTCACTTTGCACGCGCTACATACGCTTAAGAGGCACTTTAATTTTAAATAAAATCGAACCAACCGTCACAAAAATGCATGTGCTAAAAAAGAAGAGCGCTTCAGACACATTAAATTTTTAATCAATGAATATGCATTTAGAGACCTGAGTCTGGGGATCGCAGTCCGGGTTTCGTTAAAAGCATTGTTTTACATTAATAAATTGTAACTAACCATTTAAAAATGAATCGACGTTTTCTTATTAAGGTTTACAACCTAATAAAAATTCAACCATTGTTAATAATTTATTAAAATGAACCCTTCACTAAAATCATTCCCCTCACTACATTTTTTTTCCCTTTTTAATAAATACGCTTCGTGGGATGGGCACGTATAGTTCTCTAAGCTGACATTATTTATCAAAGTTCTGGTTATGTCCTGATTAGGTTTTTGAGATATTATGGTTTGATTGTGTGCTACGATTACTGGTGCGGTCTGTAGTTTTCTTTTTTTCCTGATACGAGATCTTGGGTGCCTGCTTGTTGCATAGCATGAAGCTTTCGGTCGCATATCTGTAGGGGTCATGCCGAATTTTTTCTAGGATGTGGGTTGTTTAGGGTGGTCAATTGGTTAGTTACGTCTATTTGTGCTTCTTTTGATCGATTTCTTTTTAAAAGCTATTTTTTTGTTTTGCAAGCATTCTCTATGATGGTCTGTGTTTGGTGTGTGTGTATATTCCATCTGAATGGTGCCTCAAGCTCCTTCTCCTATTCAGTATGTCCCATTGATTAGTAGGGATTATTCTTCCCTATTGACTTTTGAGCCTATCGCGAAAGCTGGTCTTGCAACTTTCGTGGCTGCTTTACTCCCTTTGATTCTAGATGATCCAGCCCTATGTGATGAGTTTCTTGCGTCATACAGTAAGAAATCGGGCTTGATTCGTGGTACTTCCATGGTTTTGACACCTAGAGGGTTAGGGAAGGCTTTGTCTCTTCCCTACAAAGGAGAACCCTTTGTTACATCTAGATAGTTATTCTCAAATGACAATATTTTCAAGCTGTTACAGAAGTAGACTAAAGAGGTCCTTGATATCAAGAAGGTGATTAACACTTCAGGAGTGTCTTTTTTAATGATCACTGATCCTCTTTGGAAGCTAGTCTGCCAATTTCTCCAAGACAGATTCATGCCTGCCAAGACACCATCCCACTATTTATCCAAGGAGCTCTTCACAGCTTCCAGGATGGTGTTAAAAGGGGTTGCCATTGACTGGAGTACTTACCTTCTTACAAAGATGGACCAACATTTTGTCAAAGTGACTAGAGGGAATGTTACCAATGGAACCTATGGTTCATATTTATATGCTTTCTTGACATATTCAGGCCTTAAGAAGGGTGTGCCTCCTCCTCCTCCATTTGATCAAGTACCTCTCCCTCCACCTTCAGAAGATTCAGAACCCATTGACATAGAGGATCTTGATTCCCCTCCTCCATTGGTCATTCAGCGGAAGCGCTTGAACCGTGATGTAGAGAAAATTCCACCAATCATTCCTTCAATAACAATTCCATGATGACGAATACCATATTTTTGTCTTATATATATCTACGAGGTGATATGTTAATTTCAAATGATGTAGATCTGGCTTGGTACGTGGGAGATGTGGTCTTACAAGCTACCTTATATGTCAATCATTTGGAGTTGAGGATAGATAACATGTTCCAGTGCTATTCTTCTAAAGTGGCTACTTGCCCTGACACTTCATGGCATTCAATGATTAATTCTATAGTCCTAAACCAATGCTAGAATACAGCTTCTACTTATGTGCAGAGCACTAGCCAACTGAGGGTGGATCTCCTAGCTTATCTTTCCAAGAGCCATCCATTTGATTCATCCTTCTTTGATGCCTACCATCAATGTTTTGTTTTAGGTCCCTCTGTTCCTAGCTTATTGTACTATCAACAAATGGCCCATCGCTATGATGCTTATTTCTCCCTTTATCAATCCAACTCAGCACAGCTATCTTACCTCTCCTTTTCCAACCTCATGGTTTTCCTCAAATTCCAATCTTTACCTATTGTTCTTTCATTAAAGATCGAGTCTTTTCCCCTTCTGTCCTTCTCCATCTATCCATATACCTTCTACTTTTCCTGCTTATCAATTGACACCTTTCCTGATTTGCTTAAATTTTGAGCCACTCCTTCTTTAGCTTATTCCTCATTTTATGATTTTTCTTATCCATCTCTTCATCCTCTTTTACTTATTCCTCTTCCATCTCCTGCCACTTCTATTTCTCAACCCCCTCAGTTGGTTAGTGGGTACGAAGCATTTGATCAGCAGATTCCAAGAAGAAGAGGATGGAGCTCAACTGATTCTCTCACGGGACCACGGATTAATTGGCCATTAATTCCAGGGGACTGGACAACTGCTAGTCAAGCATACCAAAATTACCTTCATTTTTCTCAACAATATTCACAATCTCTAGATCCTTTAGTGAGATTGACAGCCCGTTTTGCTTGGTACTTAGCATATATGCATAGGCATTACCATAACGATCAAAGGGCCATTCCAAAGCTTTGTATGAATGTCAATGTGAACATTGATTCCCAACAATTGGATATCCTATATTTTCATGCCCTTTGTCTACCTAGCAGATACCTTGTTTTGCTAGAAGGGATGTGCTGCCTTCAATTCTTTCAGAATCCTCCAAAATATTTTGTAGATGATTCTTTATCCCTGGATTGCTTTTGAAATCATCAGGCCTTCAAGAGGGATCACCTTCATTGATACCCCTGGATGTATCTTCTGTGCTTCTTAATGAGACATTTTTTTGGAGGTGCCATTCAGATGGTTGTGTTTGTGTATGTGTTGTAATAATTTGTATGTGATGAGTTCGTGCTAGTTGAATAATTTTTTCGAGAGCTCTCTTTTCAATTATTGATGAACACAATATTAGTGAGTTTGGGAATCTCCCAATTTCCATTTTTTGAATACTAAAAAGGTGGCACCCAGATAACATGCTCATAAGTTTCTCAAAACCATAGGATGTGACCTATCATTAGAAAGCGCTTGGAAAATGGAATCTATTGAGCTATAGAGCACTCGATTTGGAGTTATAGTGTTCAAGTTATGACAAATCCAAAGATTTGACCACGTGTCCCAAACTTATGGAAAATTCCCATATTTCTCAATATGGTGTTGATGGTGATGGTGGATGGCAAGCCTACGATGGAAAGCTGAAGAACCTCTTATATCCTTTATAAATTTGTTATGAATTTCTATTGTTTATCAGATAATGAATAACGAAGTTTTCCTTTAGTAGTATTCTTTTTTAGAGATACAGGTGATAAGTTGGGGTCGTGGTTTGGAGTGATTATTGAAGATACTACAGAAGATCAAATTGAGCTCTTTACTAAACTTATATTCTTGTTTTCCTTAGATCGCGAGGATGCTTCCTTTCTAAGTGTGGGGATATGTTGAGAGTGGAAAAAGACTGAATTTTTGATTGATTTTTGTTGTTTTTGAGGTCTGAATGGTTTATTTTTTATGGATTTAGAGTGATGTATGGTTGTTAATGGAAGTGTTTGAGAGTGTTTTGGATAATATTGATTATTTTTTGGAAGCTCATGATGATTTTTAATGAAAATATGAAGCTTTGTGATGATCTCATAGGTTCTGTTGAGGTTTTGATTGGTTCTGATACCTTCTGTATTGCTTCTATTTTGTTCTGATTTTCTTCTGTAAGAAGCATGGATTGATGATTGATGAAGGTTGAAATATTTTGGAAGCTTATTGAATTGTTTTTGATAGTTTGGAATGGTTTTAGTACGAGTTATGAGGATTTGATGTTCTCTGATGACCTTCTGTAACCCTCTGTAAACCTTTTGTAGAGTCTTTGTCTCTGCTCTGTCTCTGCTTTATTCCTGTTCTATTCTGTTCTGTAGATCTTCTGTAAGTGTTCTATGGAATGTATGTGTGACTTTGGGAAAGTGATGGGACCTAAAACGGGCCGGCACTGGCTCATGCACTAGTCGGACCTCTATCATACGCTCAACAACCCCACGGCCTCGCGGCCAGGAGCGTGGATGACACATACATCATCTTCCTAAACATCTTGCGTTTGTATCACGTCTCGTAGTCCAACTTTCTAACCCAACTAACACTCCTCAGAGGGAGTCCTAGCACATTGCCAAATAGCACAAAGCACAAACATAGGAGGTCCTCCAATGGCTGAATGCCGCTACCTCACTGCGACTCTCCTACACCTTGGGGATTGGCCCCTCGATGCGTCGCTAAATATATATAACATACGAACACAAACTCCTCTCTTTTATGATTCGCGTATTTCCAGGAGATATATCATGCTTCCTCACTTTACTTTCCCTTTAGACCCAACGCCTAGCCTACAGCTTGGACAACCTTACTCACTCAACGTTGGTCATATTCCTCTAAAAAGCAATTGCTATGCATCTAGGAGGTATTATCTGATACATTTTAAATTTCATGCTTCATGCAAATGGTGAATGTCCACGTGCTCAAACAGTTAAGAAAATCAGCTTTGGTGCTTAGTGCAAAAACATTATTTCAATGGATTTCTCTATCACTCGTATGTAGCGTTGCATGAACCTAACACCGAGAAACCCTCGTGCTACTAGGTTCTTAATCTTTAAATATCGTCCAATCTATATGGTATGCATTAAAAAAACCAGCAAACTTTCTATCATTTCATTCAACATTTACACACTTTTCATACACTCCAACACCCTCACCCATTTAGGTGGTGCATGGTGCATAGGTTTAGGGTTCATTTTCCACGTTTTTATTGCATAAAAAGCCATAAAAACTCACTGTAACATAAAAGTAGGGCTGAACTGAGGCTAAACCTCATACGTCAGACCCCCCATACATCCACAAACATGAATCTTATTTTTCCTTAATTTTCGGCACTCAAAATCTCTTTCCCCTATTTTTCCCTTATTTTCCCTATTTTTTGTATTTTTTTCCAATATTTAATAACTAAAAATTCAAAATGGATTATGGGTTGTGGCCCTTAGGTTCATTTGCAGCAAAAAGACAAGTTTGGTTGGTG